>NC_091575.1:34920046-34922546 GCF_042767895.1 Penaeus vannamei
ATGATAATTCATTTTACCTTGACGATATTACTGTTTTTATTATCAGTATTGTTATTGTTCTTCTTTTTATTATCATTATTATTATTGTTATTATGATTGTTGTTGATTTTGTTGTTGTTTTAATTATCATTATTTTAATTCTTATTTCTTCATTATCAATTCTGTTATCATCATTATCATTACAATTATTGTTATAGTTTTTATTATTATATTTTTATTACTCTTATCGTTACTATTGCTTCCATTATTATTGCTATCATCGTTACTATTATCATCATCCTTATTATCATTATCATGAATATTTTCATGTTATTGTAATTGATGATATTCATCATTATTTTCGTTACCATCACCATCAACCTTTTAATTCGTACCATTACTAACATTACCATCATTATTACTCCTACCATTATCTTAAAGATCATTCATTACAAATCAACATAAAGTAACAACAAACAACGGCATTCATAATGACGATGACAACAAAACCATCATCGGTCCAGCGTGGACAAACACAGACATCTTGAACATCAATATTGACTTCAAAAGAATGAGAGTAAACTAACACAGGTATTGCCTTCAATTATATCATTAAAAGGTCCTGGGATTATCATTATAATCCGGATGATCCTAGTTTATTCTGAGAAGAGGATTATCTCGATACGGGCATTACTGGGAAAGTAATTATAGGATAGTTATAGAGATCGTGTTGAACTCGAAGGACTCGACATGTGTAAGTTCTGGCTAATACAATGCAACGCTGAGATTGGCTTGTTAGGATTGTTTCGGTTAACAAGAGGCTGGTCATTATGTGTTAAGTACCATTGACTATGTTGATAAGCGTATCTTCATTAAGGTACTAGTGTGGTGATAGTGATGATGATGATGATTATAATAATGATGGTGATGGTGGCAAAGGGCATGGTGGTGGTGATGATGTTGATGGTGATGATAAAGATGGTGCTGTCAAAGGGGATGATTTGATAATGACAATGATGATAATGATGGTGGTGATAATGATAATTATGGTGGTGATGGGGCTAATAATAGTGATGTTAACAATATCACTAAGAGTAACGTTTATGATGAGGATTAGTTTTTTTTTACCATTTTATCGTATAATATTGCTATTAGCATTGTCATTAATACTTTCCCCATCATCATTGTTATCATTATCAAAGTTAATCCTTCTTAAATGTTTGAATAAAAAAATGTGTGTACAAGTGTGTAAATGAATAAGTACATAAAAAAAGAAAGAAAAATTGACTAATAGATGAAATAGATGAACAAATGAATATGTATATAAATAGATTAATATATTAATAGATACCTGGAAAAAAATATACGTAAATGAATTAATAATAATAAAAAAAAAAAACCTACAAAATACAAATACATTAAAAAATAAACAAAGGAACCAACCGATAAGCAAACAAGCAAATGACAAACAACCAAACAAGGCGACCCAGCCATGCCCCAGCCCACGCAGACGCCCCTCGACCCCCGACCGGGTCCCACTTGACGCCAAATGCCCTCTAAAACGGCCGTGAAGAGATGCCCTTTGACGCGGGGTCGGTCCCTCGGGCGCCGGGGGGGGGGGGGGGGGGGCTCGGTGAGTGAAGGTCGAGTCATGAGTCTTGGGTAGTTTAGTCTGAATGGAGGGAAGGGGATGGGGGAGGGAAGGGGAAAGAAGGGGGAGGGGGAGGGAAGGAGGGGGGAAGGGGGGGAGGGAAGGCAGGAGGGATGGGAAGGGGGGGAAGGGGGGAGAAGGGGGGAGGGATGGAGGGATGGATGGGGAGGGGAGAGGATGGGGAGAGAAGGCGGGAGGGACGGGGAGGGAGGGAGGGTGGAGGGAATGGGGAGGGAAGGAAGGGAGAAGGAGGGAGAGAAGGGGAGGGAGGGAAGGGGAGGAAGCGGGAGGATAGAGGGAAGGGGAGGGGAGGAAAGGATAGAGAGAGGAGGGAAGAGGGAAGGGGTGTGGAGGCGGGAGGGGAAGGAAGGGAAGGGGAGGCATGGGGCAGGACGGAGGAGGAGAAGTTGTATTTTATATCTTTGGTTGGTTGGGGTTTCCGGCTTATAAACGCTCTATGTATCTTTCTGTATATATATACATATGTTTGTGTGTGTGTGTGTCTTTCTCTCTCTCTCTCTCTCTCTCTCCCTCCCTCTCTCTCTCTCTCTCTCTCTCTCTCTCTCTCTCTCTCTCTCTCTCTCTCTCTCTCTCTCTCTCTCTCTCTCTCTCGCTCCCTCTCTCTCTCTCTCTCTCTCACTCTCTCTCTCCCTCTCTCTCCCTCTCCCTCTCTCTCTCTCTCTCTCTCTCTCTCTCTCTCTCTCTCTCTCTCTCTCTCTCTCTCTCTCTCTCTCTCTCTCTCTCTTTCTTTCCCTCCACCCCCGCCTCTCTCTCTCTCTCTCTGTCCATCCATCCCGCCCCCCCCCTCCCTCTCTCTCTCTCTCTCTATCTATCTATCTATATATATGCATATATGTATACACATGTATA
>NC_091575.1:34927546-34930046 GCF_042767895.1 Penaeus vannamei
GATAATGATAGGTAATGATAACAGTTATAAAGCTAATGAATAATAGTGATAATAATGATAATACCAACAGCAAAACAACAATAAATGATCATAATAGCACAGATGATAATATTTATGATGGTGAGAATGTTGATAATGGTGTCAATGAAAATCCTATTTACAGCAGTAATAATCATAAAAAATAATGATTATAACGAAATAACAGGATAATAAAAACAGTAATAATGATAATAACTATGACAATATTGGGAATAATAAAAAGTAATGATAATGATACTAGTAACACAATTAGTAACAAAAATAATGATAATGCTAATAATAACAATGATAATAACAAGTAATTATAATGATGTTAACAACATTAACACCTACGATTTTAGTATTAATATTGAAAATAATAATAACAATAATGACAATAATAAAAGTATTAATAATAAAAGTAGGAAAAATGCTAATGATAATGATTGTAATTGAAAAATTGTAACAGATGTAACAAAAAAAAAAAAAAAATGGAAATAAAAAAGATGATAATGATAATGATTATAATAACAACTATAGTAATGGTAATATCAGCAATAACAATAATGACAACAATATTGATAGCACCATTATCAACATTAAAGATAATGATAATAGTAATTATAAAGTAATAACTATAACAACAATGATAGTAGTGAAAAAATAGATAGTGATAGTGATAATGTAATAATAGTGCAATGATAATATTACAACTAACTAATGATGATAGTAATAAAATCATTATTATAAAAACAAATCTAACTAATGCTAATGAAAATAATGGTAGTAACAATAATGATGATGGAAATAGGAATAATAATGATAGTAATAATGAAAACAAGAATAATGATAATGTAAATAAAAATAATGAAAATGATAATCACACCAATAATAGTAATAATAACAAAAACAATAGTAATGATGATAATAATAAATGATAATACTAATACTATTACTAATAATGGTCATAATGATGGTGAAAGTAATAACAAGAATCATGAGAATTCTAATTCTAATACTAGTAATGATAACAGTATTGGTAATAATAATCATCTAATTATAATAATGATGATAAGGATTATAATGATAATAGAAGTAGTAGTAGTAACAGTAATAATATGATAATAATACCGATATTAATGATGGTGATAATAATAATGATGATGCTACTACTACTACTACTACTACTAATAATAATAATAATAACAATAATAATGATAACAATAATAATAATAATGATGATAATAAACATCATAAGGTAATGATAATGGTAGTAATAGTGGTAGTTATAATGATAGTGATAATAGTATTAATGATAGAAATATTAATGATGATAATGACAGTGTTACTAGAAATAATAAGGACAATAATAATGATGATAACAATAACGATTCTAATAAAAACAATGCTAAAAAACAGTGATAATATTAATGACAATGGTTACAATCGTAATCAGCATTAACATGCAGCTACACGAACACCTCTTTCCAAAATGAGTAATATTGCTTTCATTTACATCTAAATTTCCCTGGCAACACAATGGAAAGACAAAACGCAATATAACGCATAACTCATACTGCATGAAAAGCCATTCGGAATGAACACAGGCTTACAAAATTGCACCCGTTGCAGCTGCCACGGCGGAGGAAAACAATAAAAATAATATGTAAAAGCTTTTTTCTTTTCTATTTTTTTTGAGAATTTCTATCCTTTTGTAGAAAAATGTGACTTGAAAAGGAGGAAAAGAGAGATCTACACTAATATGAAACGAAAGTAAATGAAAATTAAAGTCATAGTGATAGATATGATAATAATGATGGCGGTAAGAACAATTGATGATAATTATTACGATGATTGTCATGATAATAATGGTAATGAGAATATAAATTGTATTAAAAAGAGTGATAATTACAAATTGTTATCAAAAACAATAATGATAAAGATAATGAAAATAATGTTTTCAGTAACGATAATAATGATAATGATAATAATAATGATAGTAATGATAACAATGATAATAATGATAATGATAAAAATAATGATAGTAATGATAACGATGATAGTAATAATGATAAAGTTAAGGAAAATAACGATGATTGTGATAATGATAATAGTGATAATAACAATAATAATAACGACAATGACAATAAGGATGATTATATTAATAATAACATTAAAAGCTAAAACTATCAAGATAAAGATGATATTAATTATAATGATAATGATGATATTAATTATACTAATGATAATAATTAGAGTAAAAATAATAAAATTAATAACGATGACAATTAAGCAGCTGCCTTCCTCCTTCAGCAGGCGCAGATATTCTTTCTACTTTAACTTCTTACACTTCTGGGGCGTGAACAAGCATACGACCTCGCAAGACTAGAATAATAATGATTATAATGATAATAGTAATGATGACAGAATCAATGAGGATGATGTTCATGATAATACTGGTGATAATAATGATAACAGTAAT
>NC_091575.1:34942546-34945046 GCF_042767895.1 Penaeus vannamei
TTTCCGTCAAAATCAACTGTACTAAAAGAAAAAAGAGTGTTATAGTGCTGCTGCTAAGAGACTTTGGGATTTTGGTTCACTTTGTCGACCTCCCTCATTTACATAGAGATCCTAGTTTGCAAGTCAGTTCGACTTTCTGCTGTACTGCCTTGAAGGTTTAATATATGCTCTATTTGTTCATTGGCTTCTCAACGCTCTAAAAAATGTTGAAATTATGTATTGGTGTTGATAGACCATATGTATTGGTAGTGACTTTTCAAAAAGTATTCATTGAATATCATAATCATATTCATTACTGTCATTAGCATTACTGTTATCATTTTTGTTATAGAAAAAAAAACGGCTGCGCGTGGATATGTGTGAGTACATACGAATATAGATAGATACATTAATAGATAGATAGATAGACAGACAGAGAGAAAGAGTGATGAAAATTTAGACTGATAAAAGAGAAGAGTCGGGGGTCGGGGGGGGGGGGTTAGGGGTAAGGGGGGTGAGGGCAAAAGGCAGAAAGCGGAAAAAATTCGGGGAAATTTCCCTGCACCGGCCGAATACAAAGGAAACAATTAGCCGGGAGGAATGTGGTCTGATTACACCTCCCGCGCATGTAGCAGGAGCAGGAGGAATTAGCAGGAGAAGCAGAAGGAATTAGTCTCACGTCAGTCACGACAAAGCTCTCGGGAAGACGCGCGTTCGAAACAGCTGCGCTAATTAGCCGCGGAAACAGAGGAGGAGGAGGCGGCGAGATCGAGGTTTTATGGACGACTCAGGCCTTTGCGGCGAGCCGGCGGGGAACACGCGCGCTATACGGATGTGTATATATGTATATATATATATATATATATATATATATATATATATATATATATATATATATATATATATATATATATATATATATATATATATATATATATATATATATATATATTTATATATATATTTATCTATCTATCTATCTATCTATCTATCTATCTATCTATCTATCTATCTATCTATCTATCTATCTATATATATATATATATATATATATATATATATATATATATATATATATATATATATATATACATTTATGTTTGTTTGTGTGTGTGTGTGTGTGTGTGTGTGTGTGACCATGAGCATGGGAAGGAAATGCTTTAGTATAAAAAAGAATTTTATATATATATACATATATATATATATATATATATATATATATATATATATATATATATATATACATATATATATATATATATATATATATGATAATAATAATAATAATAATAATAACAACAACAATAACAATAATAACAATAATAAATTTACCCTGTTACCAGGGAGAGAGTGACCTTGACAGAGCCAAATAATACACGTAAAAAATAATCATAGTGCGTTAGACGTGAATGCAAACAACAGTCCCTTTGTTGTAGTCCTTGATATATCCTATTATATATTTCTCAAGCAGTAAAAGTAATGGCATGTCCAATTACAATTAGTCTCAATAATTGTTGTTACTTGGATCTATCATGAAAGCTCACTGTTTTTTTTTTTTTCTTTTTACTTTCTTTCTTTCTTTTTTTCTTTTTATTCATCATGAAAACTCAACTTCTTCATCCCTTTTTACCACTTTTCATCATAAATCTTTTCTGCCTCGTCTCTCAAAGGCCAAGGCATCTCTCATCAACCACCAACAACCAGTGAACACTTTCCTTAGCTTCGTGTTCATTCGTGATTCCTTTCCTTTGCTATATCACAAAGCCTTTGATTCGACCTTCTGACCCGTCCGTGAAAAGTTATAAAAGTAGAAGTGTTTGAAATGATCCGCAACAACTCTCTCCTCATACCATCTCGACTGATGCCTAAGAACTCTGTTGGTGCAGCTCTTGAAACTGCGAAAATGTACACACACACACACACACACACACACACACACACACACACACACACACACACACACATATATATATAAATATATATATATATATATATATATATATATATATATATATATATATACACACACACACACACACACACACACACACACACACACACACACACCACACACACACACACACACACACACACACACACACACACACACACACACACACACACACTCACACACACACAAACTCACACACACACGCACACACACACATATATATACTTATATGGAGAGAGAGAGAGACAGAGAGAGAGAGACAGATAGAGATAGATAGTGAGAGAGAGAAAGAGAGAAAGAGAGGGAGAAAGAAAGAGAGAAAGAGAGAGAGAGAGAGAGATGGATAGATATATATAGCGCATAACAGAAAAACCGAAAGGAAAAGAATAAACAGAAAAAAAAGTTAAAAAACAAAAACGAAAACAAAAGGCGATCCATCAGTCTCTCGCATCTGCTAATTTCCGTTTGACGAGCCAAGACGTAATTGGCGGCCTGAACAAAAGGGGGGCGCTTGTAATGGGGAAAATTCTTATGAAAAGGAAAGTGCACGCTAAATGCCCGATCAAAGGG
>NC_091575.1:34955046-34957546 GCF_042767895.1 Penaeus vannamei
ACTAAAGATATTGACCTTAAGCCCCGCCCTCTCGCCCTCTCCATCAAGGCGGCCATCAATCGTGACGTTGGCGATGATGCCGAACAAGATCATCGCTCCATCACGTGTGGCATCACTGGCGGGCGAGAGAGCGAACGGGAAATGAAGGGGAAGGAGAGTGAAATGAGCGAGGGAGGGAAAAGGACGGAGCGGCAGAGAATGAGGGAGATAGAGAAAGAGAGAGAGGGAGATGGAAAGAGGAGAGAGCGAAAGGAACGGAGGGAGAAAAAAAGAGAAATGAGAGGAAAAGAGAGGGAGATGAGAGCGAAAGCGAAAGGAAATGAGCAAGGGAGCGAAGAAGACAGAACGAAAGAGCGAGGGAAACAGACAGAGAGAGAAAGAGGGGGGGGGTAAGGAAAACTAGAGAGAGAAAGAGCTACAGAGCTGAATAAGAGAGCAAAGGATATGAGCGAAGGAAACAGAGATAAGGAACGAGGGAGAAGAGTAAGAAAGAAAAAGAGAGGGTGCGAGAGAGAGGAAATGAACGGGGGAGGTGAATCAGCGCAAAAGGGAATATATTAGCGCCGGAAAAATCCAATGGAACACGCGCTCATGTATAATCATAAGCTTTTATTCCCGCACTCGGCATCTAGCATTCCCTGTGTGCGTCTGTCTCATTGTATCTGGCGGTCGGTCACTCTACCTGCACAATATCTTTGTCTATCTAATTATCTATTCAAAAACTTAGATATTTGTTTTTATATATCTGAGTTGCTGCCTATCCCTCTAAAGAGAAAGAGAACGAGAGAGAGAGAGAGAGAGACAGACAGAGAGACAGAGAGACAGAGAGAGAGAGGAAAGAGAGAGAGAGAGAGAGAGAGAGAGAGAGAGAGAGAGAGAGAGAGAGAGAGAGAGAGAGAGAGAGAGAGAGAGAGAGAGAGAGAGAGAGAGAGAGAGAGACAGACAGACAGACAGACAGAGAGAGAGAGAGAGAGAGACAGAGAGACAGAGATAGATAGATAGATAGATAGATAGATAGATAGATAGATAGATAGATAGATAGATAGATAGATAGATAGAGAGAGAGAGAGAGAGAGAGAGAGACAGAGAGAGAGAGAGAGAGACAGAGAGACAGAGAGACAGAGATAGATAGATAGATAGATAGATAGATAGATAGAGAGAGAGAGAGAGACAGAGAAAGAGAGAGAGAGAGAGAGAGAGAGAGAGAGAGAGAGAGAGAGGGAGAAGAAAAGAAAAAAATAAATACACCTATCCAAAAGGCCTTTCATCAGACATGCTCTCGGATATGAACCCCAGGGAGAATCACATGTCATGGGAGCGCATTCAGACCCATACCTGTATCGATATCACATGTCCTTCGTCTAAAAGCTAATCATTTTTGGGGGAAAGTCAGACTTATCCATCTGAATATTTCTTTCTCCAATTTGAAAACACATTATGAAATAGGAAACCTTATCTAACGTCATCGGATGAATTCTATTTTATATATCATTTATAGGAACACTATTATTTTTGACTTTTAGAAATAGGAATTACCTCAGGGCAGCAACAAGTTTCGGAAATAAGTTTTCATTTAGACACGACAGAAAGATATAATTTTATTCCATTTCTTTATTCATTTATCTGTTTGTCACCGTCGGGGACTGCGGATGCCTAGGTATACTTTGATATAATGATGAATATTCATAACATCATGATATCACGCTGAAAGTTTAGGAGATACGTTGCTGTACCTCAGAATCAATAACGGTAGTATTTAGCTACTAATACAGTAGTTAAGAGGCAATATTTTCATCCTGTATGTATGCATCTACCAGCCTGGCGTCCTGCACAGGCGTGGGACAGGATTTGTTATATTTGATTAACGGTCGTAAGTGATAATAATGTTTTCTATTTGAAGGACATAACACTACCATATTTATTCCAGTACATCGGATGGTGTGAAATAGTGGCATAGCTCCTAGTCCTTCCTATTAGGCGGTCTGAATTGTTGTAGCACATGATAGTTTGAAATATGAAATAATTTCAAAGAAGTGTTGTGTTACCCCAGTCCTTGACATAACCATGGCAGAAATGGGTTTGCTTTTATATATTTGATGTATGGTTATAGTATAAAATCAGAGAATTACATTACAAATTTAGGATATAACATTACTTCATCCTGTTGTTTATCAGTAAACAAAAAGAAACAGATAGCAGAGGTATAAAGCATACGTAATAATTACGTGACAGAAACTAGGTCGTTAACATCCTGACTAACCTCCAAAAGTAAGTGAAATGCGGCGCGCGATTCCCGTAGACTTTCCCCCGCACGCGCAACATTTCCAGAAAAAGAAGTCTACCGGACCGTCTCGGATTCCCTTCATTATCATTTCCGGGGAGCAATAACACCAACAATATATGAAAGGGAGTCCATTAGGGATCACAACAGAGGTGAGCGTTACGACTGGGAAGCGACTGCTATCTGCGCGCTCGCCGACCGCATTCATTGGTGCGTAAT
>NC_091575.1:34970046-34972546 GCF_042767895.1 Penaeus vannamei
AAGAGAAGAAAGGCAAAGGATAGGAGACCCAGACTCCGTCGGCTAGACAAAGGAACAGCCACGGAGCCAGGCTGTTAGCGCGAGCACCCCCCCCCCCCCTAAAAGCCCAGAAAGGCGATCTTTATCTCCGCGGGATCGGCGGCGGTTCCCTCGCTACCACAGGCTATCAGTTGGCGTTCTCACACCGCGAGACGGCACTTTTTTTTTTTTTTTTATCTTTCTTTCAGTTTGCATTTTTTCTAATTTTGTTTCATATTCACTGTTCTGCTTCTTTTTTTTCTCTCAAATTCAATCTCATCTTTTCGCCTCTCTTTTATTCTTTCACTTTTCATCTTTTTCTTTTTCACAGTTTTAACATTTGGCTTGTTTTCTATTCTTTTATTTCCTCATTTTATTGCTTTCCCTCTCTGTCTTTCTTTCTTCCTCCCTTTCTTTTTTTGATACTCCTAGCTTTACTATTCTTTATATTTTTTCTTACTCTCTTTTTCATCTCGCTCTTTTTTCCCCCTCTCTCTGTCTTTCTGCCCCTCCCTCTCAACCTCTCTCGCTTTCTATCTCTCTCTCTTGCTGCCTTTCTCTCTCTCTGTCTCTCTCTCTCTCTTTCTCACTCCCCCACACTCTTTCTCTCTCTCTCTCTCTCTCTCTCTCTCTCTCTCTCTCTCTATATATATATATATATATATATATATATATATATATATATATATATATATCCTTCCCTCCCTCCCCCCCTCTCTCTCATTCTCTCTCTCTCTCTCTCTCTCTCTCTCTCTCTCTCTCTCTCTCTCTCTCTCTCTCTCTCTCTCGCTCTCTCTCTCTTTCACTCTTTCTCTATTTTCCCCTTTGTTTTCCTTCTGCGAGACAAAAATGAGAACATTCATCAGCTATTCCATCCACTAAGCGGGGAGATAATTGAGTAATTAAAACATCTCTCTTGAGAGGGGAAAGAGAAGAGAGAGCGAGGGGGGGGGGGAGGAGAAGGAGAGAGAGAGAGAGAGAGAGAGAGAGAGAGAGAGAGAGAGAGAGAGAGAGAGAGAGAGAGAGAGAGAGAGAGAGAGAGAGAGAGAGAGAGAGAGTGAGTGTGTAGAAGAAAAATAATAATAAGAAAAGAGGGATAAATAAGCTAGATAAGAAATGTATGTATGTATATATATATATATATATATATATATATATATATATATATATATATATATATAGATAGATAGATAGATAGATAGATAGATAGATAGATACAGATATGTATATATATATATATATATATATATATATATATATATATATATATATATATATATATATATATATATGTTTATAAATGTATATGTATACATATATATATATGCACACACACACACACATACACACACAAATACACACACACACACACACACACACACACACACACACACACACACACATATATATATACATATATCTATGTCAATGTAAAAGAACTTTCCATTATTCTAATTAATCATATTTCATTATAATCAAATTTCGTACCGTTATCATATTAGTGTGTTTTTCATATGCCAACTTTATTTAAAGGTAGGTCTATTCTTACTGTCTTTACTGTACCGTTAAATCTTGTGGGTGGCGCAGCATAACGGTCTTTAAGGCTCGTGGGCGTGGGAATGAATGCAATCCTCTGTTGAGTCTGTGCCAAATTTGAACGGTCATGGAAACATTTGTAACCCTTAATATTTCATTCAATAACCAAACACTGAACAAAGGGCATATTATTTTGTAAATCTTAGCAGTAAACATAATAATCATATAAGCAATATTAAAAAAACAAAAAAAATTCAGTTCATATCTAAAGTTCATTCTACACTCTCCCTTTTCCTACTATTTATGAATCAAAAACATTTTGATAAACATAATGAAAATATACATGAGACAGAAACGGGCCCCTCATACCTAGTCTAACCATGGTCCTTCCATGATTTTACCTAGGCCATAAGCCGATGACTTCCCTTCCTTTCGTCTTTATAATTTTCCTCACTTACACTTCGTTCTAGTAACTAATTCCATTCTCTATCTATTTTTTGATACCTCCCGGAACTGTCATCTGCGACTACTTCTGTTACTGTATCCAAGGACCACTGAAAATAATGAAATAACTAACATAATTTTCCCCTGGCAACAAGGCATTATGGCGTGCTGTTCTCGCCCGTTTCTCCACCATTTTTAAGGCCAGGGCTCGTCTTGATTATCATAAATCAATACAAATGGATTTAACAACGACACTAATACAATTATGAAGCATTACAATCCATGATATCGGGGTAAAATACGACTTAACACACCATAACAAAGCTTACATGTTCACAGGAGGAAGGCCAGGACTCGTCTGACGAGAAATCGTTAAGAGAATGAGCTTATTGCTTTCCCTCATATTAATTGTTATTTAAACAAACAAATCATTTATAAATAATCATTACAACTTACTCTGTTCATCATAACACACAATTTTGCTATATTGATATACCTTTAG
>NC_091575.1:35000046-35007546 GCF_042767895.1 Penaeus vannamei
GGAATATTTTTTTTTCGGGCATAAACTTTGCGTGTAAAGTAGGAACGAATAAAACAAATATGTGTGCTTTGAATATAGATAATAAATACGATTGTAATGGTGATAGTTATAACAATCATAAAAATTAACAAAATAGATATGACGCTATAATAAAGATGAATATGATATGTGAATATAATGACAACAAAATTAAACGCAACACTACCAATGATATTCCTATTGATAGTGATTATGATGGCTATAATTGTAAAGAAAAAGAGCAATACTATGTTAATGGTAACTTTACTTGTACAGATAATAATAATGATAACAATAATAATACCAACATCAATATAAATAATGAAGTAATAACAATACTGGTAGTAATATTATTAGAAATTTTGATAATGCTAATAAAAAGATTGATAAAAATATTGACAATGATAATGATGTTTGTGATCCCAGAAATACGAAATACTAATTATAACAATAATGATGATCAGAGTAAAGTGTAAGAGAGGAATCTTGTTAGAAGGAAGGGATCCATTACCTTAAGTACATGTAAGAGAAACGATACTGGTAGAACTGGGTTGAGTGCCTCGATCTTCTCACATTTATTATTATAGTTATAGTAATGACTTTTAATTACTAGGTAAAGGGAGGGCGTAATCTAAGACTTTAATTAAATTGGTAGAGAATATTACTTGTTTTTATTATA
The DNA here is from genome assembly GCF_042767895.1 of Penaeus vannamei. Taxonomy (NCBI): domain Eukaryota; kingdom Metazoa; phylum Arthropoda; class Malacostraca; order Decapoda; family Penaeidae; genus Penaeus; species Penaeus vannamei. Next base: position 35,000,744 of record NC_091575.1, read on the forward strand.
GTGTTTACTGCCAAGATTTACACTGTGTTAAGACACCTGTTTATAGTCGTTTGTTTTTAGAATCAAAGTTACTGTTTAAAAATGTTTCTACGCCCATTGAAAATCTTGGCACACACTCGACAAGGGCAGGAATCCAACCCAGTCCACGAGCCTAGGGACCTTTAGGTTATGCCACCCATATTGAAATGGATATAGACAAGTTTGCCAACAGTAAAAATTGAGTAAAGATGCATATTTGATTTGAGAAAAAATAGTTCTTGCAATAAGACTAATAATAATATTAATATCAATAGTATTGATAATAATGATACTAATAACAATACAAATAATAACCGATAATAATGATAATACTTAGAATAATGATAATAAAAGAACAATACATTTCAGTTTCTTGTCAGAGGATGTCATTCAAACTTACAAATCATGTTGTGTAACGAAACTTATATCTATTTATGGTCTCTCATTTTTTACCAAGAGGAAAAGAAGCTAAGGTCGTGATGGCGGAAGAAGGCAAAAGGGAAAAGAAAAAATGAGAGAGAAAGGGATCTTTGTCATATATATATAGCTATAAGGACACACACACACACACACACACACACACACACACACACACACACACACACACACACACACACACACACTGTGTTCTATTGAGAACCAGATAACTTTGACGTAACTCCAGATTTTATTACGTCAATAAATTCTTCTTTATCGCGTATGTAATGTTTCGTGGACGGAAGACTTCCTAAGAACTTTCCTTCTATTGAGGTTTCTGAGGTTACGACACCCGCTGTATGGGCGTCTGGATAACTAAGACTGGATTTGTGTCCTGACTGTCTTTCTGTCTGCCTGCCGGTCGGTCTGTTGGTCTCTGTTTGTCTCTCTCTCTCTCTCTCTCTCTCTCTCTCTCTCTCTCTCTCTCTCTCTCTCTCTCTCATTCTCTCTCTCTCTCTCTCTCTCTCTCTTTCTCTTTCTCTGTCTCTCTCTCTCTCTAAATTATACAGACACAAAGACGCGCGTACAAAGACAAATACACGTAGACGGACAAAAACACATTCTCGTTATCTTAATCTTTATTCACCTATGTCCACATACTTATTTGTCTGTCAGTCTCTCCATCTTTTCTCCGTCTCCCGCTCTCTTGACAGAAGTTGGCTGTGGGTCACAGACGAATGGAGGGAAGACTCCTCCGCCACAAGTGTCTCTCCAACTTCCCCCGAAGGACTCGCAGTAGGCGGTGAAGAAGGACCCAGAGAGGCCTCGGGAAGCCGAAGGGGGAAGGCCTGGAGGAGGTAAAGGAGGGAGAAGTATCTGGAGAAGAAGAACATCTATCTTTGTCAGCCAAAGTACGTAAAGGAATAGGGTTGTTCAACAGCAGCTCATAAATCCCGGGGGAGAGGCTGCTGAAGTGGAGCTTACAGTGATGAACAAAAATACGTAAGTCGCTTCCCGTTCAACAGCAGCACATAAATTACAGAGGGGAGATGTTCAGTCCGTAGCATGTAGCGATAACATTCTTACTTACGGGGGAAGTATGGTCGTAAAATTGCAAGAGGGAAATGGTTTTACGCCACGAATTCCCTCGGTGGGTTGCAGGCGGGGCTTTTTTTCGCAACAGGAACAGCAGTAATAAACGGTGCAGTAAGTATCACTACTACTACTATTTACTAATACTAAAACCGGAAATGATAGCCGCTCTATAGTGATAATGGCAATTTTGGCGAAAATGATGATAGCAGTAGAAGCAATATCAGAAGACAGTAAGATGATTGTTGGTGCTTTTCCTGCATGGGTCTTATGGTATGTTCCTCGTTGTTTTGGCATTTCGGTGCCATTCGTATAATTGTCATAAGTATAGGAATGATAAGAATAATAGTGAGCGACTTTGATAATACCGATAAAGATACCAGTAATGACAATGATAATAATAATAATGACAATATTAATGGCAATAAAGATATGAAAATAAAAAGAAAAATAATTATGCTGATCATGATAATAGTGATGCTAATCGAAGCAATTAGAAAAATAACAGAAATTATAATGACAAAAATAATATTACAATTAATATGATTATCATTATTACCATCATCATTAATATTTTTTTACCATTAGTATTATTATTACTATCATTATTATTACATTTATCATTATTGTTATAAATGCTATTGTTTTTATCATTATCATCTTTATCAGTATAATCATTATTAGTTTTATAATGTCTCACTATTGTAATCGTTATTATGATTATCATTGCCTTTTATCATAATTAGGATTATTGTTGATATTGTTATTGAGGCTATTATGTTTTATGATTATTGCTATTATCTTTATTACTATTATTATCATTATTACTATCGTTATTATTTTTTCTTCATATTATTATTATTTTTTCATTACTATTATCATCATTATCATCGCTATAATTATTATTACTACTATTACTATTATTATCATTATTGTCATTGTCATCATTTTTGTTATTATTGTTTATCATTATTAACATTATCATTATTATAACTGTTGACATTATTAAAACAATCAGCATTATCAGGATTATTGTTAATAGTGTTTTTTTTTTTTTTTTTTTGCTACTATCATTTATTATTATTATTATTATTATTATTATTATTATTATTATTATTATTTTATTATTATTATTATTATTATTATTGTTATTATTATTATTATTATTATTATTATTATTATTATTATTATTATTATTATTATTATTATTATTATTATTATTATTATTATAATTATTATTATTATTATTATTATTATCAGTACTATCATTTTCATCATTACTAAGATGATGATAATAATGATGATAATCATAATGATGATAATCATAATGATGATAATCATAATGATGATAATCATACCAATGATAAAGTTGCCAAAAAAAATAAAAAAAATCCTGGTTTCTCATCAGAACTTTTTCAAAAATCAAATGCGGCAAGCGATTTTTTTTTTTTTTTTTTTTTTTTTTGATGTTGCATCGAGGCCAAACAAGATTTATAGGCAATGTCAATAAAGTGGACAACAGTGCATGTACGAAATGTAATTTTTTATGAAAATAAAGGTAATAATTGGTGGATACATTGTGCATTATATATATATATAAATGTATATATATATATATATATATATATATATATATATATATATATATATATATATATATATATATATATATATATATATATATGTAAATATGTATATATATATGTATATATATATATATATATATATATATATATATATATATATATATTTATATATATGTATATATATATATATATATATAAATATGTATATATATATATATATATATATATATATATATATATATATATATATATATATATATATATATATATTTAATATATATATTATATTATATCACACACACACACATACATATATATGGCAAGACCCATAGGTGCCACATGTACATATTTTCCATTTTAGTGACAAACGAAGATCGTTCGGTCAGACGCACTTCGAAGGCTCTAAGCGGCCACCTTCTTGGTTGCGAGCGAAGGCGGCGGCGGGCGAGGCGACCTGACCTCCCTCCGCCTCGCCCCCCGCAGCGCCTCGCGAAACGCCAGGTCGAGCGGTCACGTGATTTTGCCGCGACAACGCACGCTGCGTTTTGCGCGAGGGAAGCCATTTCGCGAACGGCGGGCTCTTTTGGCGCGCTTTCGTCAAACATTTCGGAAGAAAAAAAAAAAGAAAAAAAAAATGGTTGATGAGAAACCCGGATTTTTTTTGGGATAAGCCTACACATAATAATAAAAAAAACATAGAAACAGCAATGATAATAATGAAATGATAATAGATAATAATAAGAGTAATGATAATAACAATAATGATGGTAGTGATTATAATAATAATAGTAACAGTAACAAAAAAATATTGTTATAATAAAATAGTAATAATAATGATAATAATTGTAGTAATAATGATAATAACAATAAAGAGAATGATGATAATAATAATAATGATAATAATAGTATTGATTCTAATGATAGTAATGATAATGATGATAATTAGAATACTGATAATAAGAACAATAGTAATAATAAGAATGAAGTGATAATAACGATAAAAATGAAAATAATTATGATAATAATTTTTTTAGTAACAATAGTAACAATAACAATAATAATAATAATAATTATAATAATAGTAATGATACTAATGATGGTAATGATAATAAAAAAAACAATATTGACAATGAAAATGGCGATCAAAAAAAAAAAAAAAAAAAAGCAGCATCAAAGCGATAGAGTTTCCCCCGACAGCCTCCTTCCCATTATCCTTCACGACTGCGAGAAATTAGATATTCGCGGCCGCGGCGAGAAGTACGAGCCCGTAAGGAGAAATTGCCAGAACCGAAGCCCTCCGTTCGCCGCAGCACAATGGCGGGGCATAAATTCAGTACCTCGTATAGCAGCGCATTTCTTCCCTTCGCCAGATCACTGATGGAACACGCCGAGGCTTCCGAAACATGTGTAAGGCTTCTATTATGCAAACGGCTGCCTTTAACTTTGTCTGCTTTCGTGCCTGCGCTGTAAGTCCTCGCCGAATGTATTTGCGAATGCTATGTTTCCCTGCTTGTTTCCTTGTTGGTTTTCGGTTTTCTGTGTTGTTTTTGTATATTGTTTTATCTGTACTTGTTTTCATATTTCCGTTTTCGTTTTTTTTTTCTTTCATGTTTAACTGTATTTTCATGAATATGTTTGTTGGCTTCGTCACTTCCTTTCTATTTTTCTCAATCTCCTTTTCCCTTTTTTATCGATTTATATCCTTCCTTTAGGCCCATCCTCTCTCTGTCTTCGGTTCTCTCTCTCTCTCTCTCTCTCTCTCTCTCTCTCTCTCTCTCTCTCTCTCTCTCTCTCTCTCTCTCTCTCTCTCTCTCTCTCTCTCTCTCTCTCTCTCTCTCTCTCCCCTCTCTCTCTCTCTCTCCCCTCTCTCTCTCTCTTACTCTCTCTCCTCCCCCCCCTCTCTATCTCTCTCTCTCTCTCTCTCTCTCTCTCTCTCTCTCTCTCTCTCTCTCTCTCTCTCTCTATATATATATATATATATATATATATATATATATATATATATATATATATATATATATCCCTCTCTCTTTCTCTCTCTCTCATTCTGTCCTCTTTATTTTCCTCTCTCTTTTTCTGTCTTATTTCAGTCAGAATTTGATGATCTGTCTGCTACAAGAAACATGATTCCATCACCATTACGAACCTTTGATGTTATCAGAACCGACACGTCTTGCAAATGACAAGTGTAACGGGAAGTTGTATAACATTAACAAAAATAATATTGTGAATTATCGGTGAATTGGGTAATATCTTTAACAAAGGTGAATGAAACAAAATATTTTACGTTAGTGATAATAGGTATGCAAATGGCAGCGGTGGGTCCAAGAAGCGTAGATATAGTATAATAAGATACTGAGGAAAGCATCCATAATAACATTGACAGTAACAGCCATGAATAATAAAAAGTATAGAGAAACAATACGAGTATAGAACAGTATAAAGAATAGAACCACCATCATCAGAATAAGAATAATAAAAGTAACAGCAATGAGAATAATGAGAAAAAGAATAATAATGGTAATGAGGATAATAATAAAAAAATATGATATCGATAACAATGATAAATACAATAACAACAAGAGTAATAATAACAACAACAAAATTATTAATAACAATAACAATAACAATAATGATAATTGTAATTATAATGGTGATGATGATAATAGTATTAGTGATAATGATAAGAATTATGTTAAAACATTAATAATTCCATGAAAACAGTAATAGTACTATTATTATTGATGATAATATTAAAGATTTCAATAATAATGATAATAAACATCATCATCATCATCATCATCATCATCAATATAATAATAATAATATAAGGATAATAATGATAAAAAATGAGAATACTAGTAATAATGACAATATCAAGTATACACTAACGATGATAATAACAATGATATTACTACCGATAATAGAAAAGATAACAATGAAAATGATAATGGTAATGATAACAATGATTATGATGCATGTAATAGTAATGGCAATAATAACAAAAGCACTAATGAATATTGTAATAATATCATTAATAAAAATTATAATGATAATGATGGTAATGATAACATTAATAATATTAAATAATAATAGAAATCATTATTATAATAATGGTAAGAATACGAACATGCTGCTGGTGATGATGATGATGAAGATGATGATGAAAATAAAAATAAAATTAGTGATAAAGATGGAGCAGATGGCAATAATAACGATGATGATAATCCAAATAAGAACAACTTCAGTGATGTTAAGAGACGGTAGTATATCGGGTTCCAGAAAAAAAAAGCCATGACAGTGATATATATAAGGAGCGAGAGGGACTATTTCTGCTTCGTTTTTGTGTCCTTTCTTTTCACTGAAGATATATTGGAAATAAATAGACAGAAAGATGGAGGGAGTATAAGAAAGAAGGAAAGGGAGTGTGTGGTAGGACGGAGACTCCTCCGAGACATAAAAGTCATTGATTACCTTTTGTACAAATATTTGCGGTTGCAAGTGCCTGGCTTGTTTGCTCTTGGTGGTGTAAAAAGTAATATGTTTGGCGCTAGAATTACGTTATAATATCATTCATGTTTTTGTATTTAGAAATGTAAATGTGTGAATATATCATGTACCATCCATTTTATTTTCGCATTTTTTCTCTCTCACTTTCCGCAGTGTGTGTATTTACTCCTTACTCCTCTT
>NC_091575.1:35025046-35027546 GCF_042767895.1 Penaeus vannamei
GAGAGAGAGAGGGTGAGAAAGAGGGAGGAGAGAGAGGAAAGAGAGGAGAGAGAGGAGAGAGAGAGAGAAAGAGAGAGAGAGAAGAGAGAGAGAGAGGGGGGGGGAGGAGAGAGAGGAGAGATAGGAGAGAGTGGAGAGAAAGGACAGGGAGAGAGAGAGAGAGAGAGAGAGAGAGAGAGAGAGAGAGAGAGAGAGAGAGAGAGAGAGAGAGAGAGAGAGAGAGAGGAGAGAGAGAGAGAGAGAGAGAGAGAGAGAGAGAGAGAGAGAGAGAGAGAGAGAGAGAGAGAGAGAAGAGAGAGAGAGAGAGAGAGAGAGAGAGAGAAGAGCTGAGAGAGAGAGAGAGAGGAGAGAGCGAGAGAGAAAGAGAGAGAGAGGAGAGAGAGGAGAGAGCGAGAGAGAGTCCATAAGTGACCGAAAGAGATAAGTTGATGAATCTATAAACAGATAGATAGATTGATAGATAGATAGATATTTATGGATAGGTTGATGGATAGATAGGTAGATGGATAAAGATTGATAGATACATAGATAGACTTATAGATAGATCAGACAAAATCAAGTTAATCATGATGATAATGATAAGAAAAACGACCCGATATTTTTTTTTTCTTTAAAGGAAAATCTAAAATAGAATTATCATATGCTTAGCAGAATAACGGACAAATAATTGAACAACAAAAACAACAACAAAAAATCGGATGAACGTATGAATAACATAAAAAAATTGGCATCGAAACAGCAAAGCAATCCATGAACACAAACACACCAGAAAAAATACACAGGATGCATTTCTGTTTACCAAAAGTCATCAAAAAATAGAAGACGATCTAGCAAATGCAGAATTGATGACGGACGCCAAAAAAATGAATTAAAGAGTCAGGAAAGACATGCACAGGGGGAAAAGACCACTTTGATCAGCCAGTGAATGATTGGAGAGAGAGAAGAGACCTTAGACCACGAAAAGGTCTTCGGTGCAGAGAGACTCGTAAAAGTGAAATGAGAAAGAGAGAGAGAGAAAAGAAAATCGATATGCTATTTCCCCTCAAAAGTGTGGGCAAGACAGGCGATTGAAACGCAGACATGCAAACGCTTATGGGAATCATATTCAAAGATGGGATGTTTGAGACGAAATAATGGCTTCTCTCATGGCAGCGACGACCAGGAAGCAGTCTGTTCCCCTTCCTGTTTAGTGGATGACTTACGAGACGACTACAACGACCAGACACCCGAATCATCCCACGCAAGTAATTTGAGTAAAGGACAGCAAACCAGATACATAATTAATACAGACCAGTGAGGGTCCCTCTTGACAACATTAGCAAACGCGAGGCGAGAACAAGGGAAAAGGAATACCTCAGATGTGAAGCGACGGAAAAGGGACATGAAGTTTGCGCGAAGGGAAGGGGGACAGCGCTAAGCACGCGAGTTAAAGTTGGCAAGACAGCGAAGAGGAGGGAAAGGTGTCGGAGAGAAAGTTTGAGGAAAAGGGTTAAAGCAGAGAAGCCCAACAAGGAGGGCGGATTCAGGCAGAGATGCGCGAGGGCGGAAGGAGCGAAGGAGACTTGAAGAGGGGCATGTGGGAAGAGGAAGGGAGGGAGGGAAGGAGGGAGGGAAGAAGGGAGGGAAGGGGGGAGGGAGGGAGTGACAGAGAGAGAGAGAGAGAGAAGAGAGAGAGAGAGAGAGTGAATGGGAGAGAGAGAGAGAGAGAGAGAGAGAGAAGTGAATGGGAGAGAGAGAGAGAGAGAGAGAGAGAGAGAGAGAGAGAGAGAGAGAGAGAGAGAATGGGAGAAAACGCGAGAGACTATCATGGATTACATGACTTTATCAACATAACATTCTGATAATGACTGATAAAGAATAACAAAGAAAATAAATGAGAAATACATGTAAAATTGAAATCACGATATGAAAAGTTTACCAAGTCTCGTGCATAGCGCTTGGTCTCTATTTTTTTTTTTTTTTTTTTTTTTTTTTTGTCTTACAGTAATAATAAGAATGATGGTAATAGCAACAGCAATAAGGAAAACACCAATACAAACATATTATGATCCTTAGAATTAATAATAACAACCATGGTAATGATAACAACAATCATGCAACTAATAACTATACTTACGACTCATAACAATATTATAGACACGCATAATAACGGACGAATTCAAAGTAGCGATTAGCAGAGAGAAAGAAATTCACAAGATAGTCACTTTATCGAGCGGCTTCTCGCGTGACACACGGAAGCGGAGTCGGTCTTTCGGTCTCAAAGATATGCGCAACTCTTTCTCTCTCTCTTTCTCGGTCTCTCTCCCTCTCTTTGTCTCTCTCTGTCTGTCTTTGTCTCTCTCTTTCTCTTTCTTTGTCTCTCTCCCCCTCTCTCTTTGTCTCTCTCTGTCTGTCTTTGTCTCTCTCTCTCTATCTTTGTCTCTCTCTCTCTCTCTTTCTCAGTCTCTTCCTCTCTATCTTTCTCTCCCTCTTTCTCTCTTTCTTTGTCTCTCTCTCTTTG
>NC_091575.1:35050046-35052546 GCF_042767895.1 Penaeus vannamei
TATATATATATATATATATATATATATAGAGAGAGAGAGAGAGAGAGAGAGAGAGAGAGAGAGAGAGAGAGAGAGAGAGAGAGAGCAGTTTCCTAATTTACGCGAGGAGATTCATGGGCGTCGGGGCGGCTGCGGCGTGGGCGTGGGAGGGAGAGAGGGACGCCCACGCGGTCCACGAGAGGAGCAGGTGACTTCATGAGAATAGTTTTTAAAAAATATACTTCGTGTCGGTCAGGTTATATGTGGATTAAATGTTGTATAGATTAATAGAATTAAAAAGAAAACCTTATACGTGCTTGGCTTCGTGACATTTGAAAAATAATGTTGATTTTCTATTGCAGAGAACGATGAATCCATACATATATCAAAATTCATTATACTATTCATATTGAAAAGAAATGCAATAACAGTTATAATAATCATAACAATAACTTCGATTGAAATAAGGATAATGAAATTTCTAACACCACTGATAGATGTAGTGATACCAGAAAAGATAATAATAATAAAAGCATTCATGATCATAATCTAAGTTTAGAAAAAACACCGATAATGGTTACAGTAATGACGGTAATATTAAAAGTAATAGTGATAATAACAAACAATGATGATAATTTTGATACTAATGATAATACTAAAGATAATGATTATACCAATGGTAATGAAAATCACAGTGATAATAAAAAGACTGATAATAAAGATAATGATAAAGATGAAGGTGATGAGGATATAAATGATAATGATAATAGTGATAGTCATAGCAATGACCTTCGTACCAAGCCCTGGAAAAGCTGAACTTCAAGCCCTCTCCACAGGTGACAGCAGTTCGCTAAGTAAGTGGTCAGATCGTCTCAGATCCTGTTGCGGTGCGGGAGCGTTGGGCTGAGTATTTTGAGCAGTTGTACCGGGTTGACCCACCAGCAGCTGACTTGGATGCAGGCAGTGTCGAGATCCCGTTGCCGAACCCACCCATCAGTGAGGAACCACCCTCCCTACTTGAAGTTAGCGCGGCGACCTCCACAAACGCGCCTACGATGGCAAAATCACTGGTAATTGGAGAGGGAAAGGGGATCGATGGGACTACAGCAATCACCGAGGCATCCTACTGCTCTGTATACCAGGCAAGGTTTCCCTCACATCCTTCAGAGACGTATCAGAGACCACCCAATGAGGCACCAGAGGCCGGAGCAATCTGGATTCACTCCTGGTAAGTCCACAACAAACCGTAAACAGGCACAAAAACTGTTACATGCACAATCCGTGATCGCCAACTCAAGCTATACGGCCAACTGGTTCACTTCGTACAGGATGGCCCTGCCCACCAAGCTGTCTCTGTGCGAGACAACCCTGGATGAAGGAGGCCCGTGGGACGACCTAGGAAGTCGTGGCTTGGGCAGATCAATCAAATCTGTCGTGAGAAGCTCGAGATGGGCCGTGTCCCTGCCGGGCGGCTTGCCATGAGGGACCCTCGCAGGTGGAAACAAAGGGTGGATGCGGCTATGCGCCCCCGTCGGCGTTAGCTTCCGAATGATGATGATGATAGCAGTGATAGTAGTAATAATGATGATAAGATACCAATAAGACTAGTAATGATGATAACGATGATGAAGATATTATGATAATGATAATAATAATAATAGTAACAATAACTATGATAATAATGATAATGATAATGAGGATAGTAACATTAATGATAGTATCAATGATAATTCTAATAACGTAGATAATAATGATTGAAATAACAATAATAATGACATTAACAATTATAATAACATGGATGATAATAACAATCATAAAGAAAATAATAATAACAATAACAGTTACTATAAAAATAATGGTAATGATAATAATGATAAGGATGACAATAACAATAATGACGATAATAGTGATAATAAAGATAATGATGGTAATGATAATGTTAATTAAGATGTTAAGTAATAATAATGATAATAATAATAACAATAATTGGGAGGACAAAAATAAAAGTAATAAAAACGATAATAATAATGATAATATTGATGATGATAATAATGATAATAGTAATAATGATAATGAAAATAACAGTAATAACAATATCAGTAACAATAAAAATATTAATAGTAATGATAATACTGACAATAATAAGAATGAGTATTATAAAAATTAATAGTTAAAATAATGATAATAATAACTTTAATAATGATAATGATAATATAATGACCATAATGATAACAACGATAACACTGAGTAATCCTAATAAACAATAAGAATGAAAAGAAGAGTAAAGAAAGAAGAGGTAATGTAAAATATAATGGAAACCAAAGGAAAATATCTACAGTAACAATTCAGCTTTTCCTGCATGCAGAAATATCTTCTCTTTCTTTACTCCAGCCGCAATATTTTTCCCTCCCCTCCACCCCCCCCCCCCTCTTCTCCCCTCCACTTGCACCCCTTTCTCTGGCCCTCTCCTTCTCCCTCTCTCCTCTCTCTCTCTTTACCGCCTCCCTCCTCTTCCCTCTCA
>NC_091575.1:35077546-35082546 GCF_042767895.1 Penaeus vannamei
GTTTTCGGTGAAGGTGACAACATCGGTATCACTAAAGAAAACCGATGATCGCTTTCGAAAATCGGGTGAAAAAGAAAGTTTAATCACACGCAAGCAAGATTTATGAACGTAAATTTTTCCTTGATGGAACTAAAGTGTGATGGTAAAATGAATTCTTGTTTTATTGAAGTATTCTGATTTATAAAGTCTAGAAATATGAAACGAAATGTTACGATGTTACGCAGAAATTGAGAAGTGATTTTAAGATTATAAGAGAGAATTAATTAAACGCACAAACAGATATAAGCGCGCGCATGCACATGCACTTACACACGCGCGCACACACACACACACACATGCATTATGTATATATATATATATATATATATATATATATATATATATATATATATATATATGTATATGTATATGTGTGTGTGTGTGTGTGTGTGTGTGTGTGTGTGTGTGTGTGTGTGTGTGTATGTATGTATGTATGTAAACATAAGTATATTTACATCTACGCATGTACGTATCTATCTATCTATATATATGTATATATAAAAGCTCCAGGACTGATGTCACGAAAGATTTATTTCAAACCCAAACTTCACACTAAGGCAATACTTATAAAACCTTCCGCCCATGCGGGCGATCGCCTGGCAATGCTGCGCCAGGCGTGTGTGTGTCTTAATTGATATGCTGATCGTGTTGCATGTTATCCAATCAGCACTCCTAAGGTCCAATTCCCCGCGTGTCTTTATCATTTTTTAATCTCATGACTATCTATACATTCATTCATATAACTATGTAGGATGTTTCACTACCTATATGGCTTCTTACATCTCTTGATGATATTGCTAACTAGCAGAAATACCGTCTTCCCCCACTGCTATCAGTCTTGCTTTACATCTTTTCCACATCTCCATCTGCATCTTTAAAGGCCGTGTCACTCAGGTTATGAAAAAAGTACCATGTGCAAAATATCAGCTTACTCTGTATTCCTTGACATCTGCATCGACGTAACCCAAATCTACATAGCCTTGATGATCCCTCAAATGGCTCTGACCTCATCCACCCCACAATTACAATTTTTCTTAATTTGTTTGCTTGGAGAGATACTCCAATTTTGACCTGTCGAGAGTACATCTCGGGTGCCATAGGCTGTCCTTGCCAAATTTGGTCTGGGTCTGTTCAGTGGTCTGGGTATACTGTGAGAACGCACATACGGACAGATAGTTTCTTTGTATTATATACTGTGAATTGATTTTGTACAGCTAACGCTTTCAAGCGTGTCATTTTATATATATATATATATATATATATATATATATATATATATATATATATATATATATATATATATATATATATATACTGAACAGTATTATGTGTGTGTGTGTGTGTGTGTGTGTGTGTGTGTGTGTGTGTGTGTGTGTGTGTGTGTGTGTGTGTCTGTGTGCTAACACAGAATAATTTTATCTATTTTATTTTATTTATTTATCGTTATTATTATTATTAGTTTTTGTTAGATGATTGCTCGGTGACATTTTCTTTGGAGGAGCTTCCTACACTGCGTGTCCCATGATGATGGTCCTGCACAAACAGAGGAACAGCCAGTAGCTGCGGTGCAGAATGGGCCGTGTCCTTCCAAAAAAGCAAACAAGTAAGAAATAGGAAGCTCCGAAGCTCGCTGCAGAAAGAAACCATCTTAGAGAATTGGACAGGGAGCTGCGCCAGAAAAAGCTTAAATTGCTAGAACATGAAAAGTAGCTCATATCTTATAATGCAAGTAATCAAAAGCTTATAGAACAAGAAGTTTGCACTTGAAAAACATCAAAAAGAGATGTCATCTCCTTAACTTCCTGTAATGTCTCTCTTTCAGTTATTTATTCCTCTACCCTATCCTTACACCTTCCTCTTCTATTAAATTCGATGTACAAGGATATACATTATTATACAATAACCACACAATTTATGTGATATTAAATATTAGGTTTGTTATAAAAATAAAACAACAAAAAATAATCTACTATGACGGCTTACAAAAAATAAAAAAACTAGGAAAAAACAATGGCTTGTATTGACATATTACATTTGTTTTAATATAACTTTTGAATAAATTGATGCTACAAATGGTAATTTAGTTGGAGATGACATGTCAGGGGAAAAGCACCAGTGAAATTGTTGTTATTTATTCCTGTACCCTATCCTTCTAAACTCCACACAGCCTTATGCTATTACTAAACTTGATGTACAATAACATACAACAATGTCATAACCATACAATGTGTGTGATATTAAACATTAGGTTTCTTTAAAAAAATATATATATTAACTGTTCATGACAGTTCGCTAACAAAAAAATAACAAGCTAGAAAAAACAATGGTTTTCATTGACATTACATTTGTTTCTATATAATCTTTGAATAATCTTAAAATAATATGATGCGACAGATGATAATTTTGTTGGAGATGACATGTCAGGCGTAAAGCACTAGGGAGATTGTTTGGAATAATGAGAGAAGGAATACTGAAATGTTTCAGAACATGCCCAGGGGAGGGATACAGGGTGTGTTGGGAGAAGGATATTGAGAATGGATTAGTTGTCAGGTAAGAGGAAAATGAAACCCCTAACTTGAGATACCAAATGCATTCAGAGCACCTTGTTGATTATATTTGCCTTCTTTCTCTGCCTAGCATCCTTATTTTGTGCATTTCCATCAACTTCCCGCTCACATTCATTCATCATCACCACTATCTTTATCATCATCATGATTTTCCAAACCATTACTATATTTAAGTTCGATGTTGTCCAAAACAGCTGCACTACAAATTGTAGCCATGGTTGTGTTCAAACTAGTCTGCATAAGTATAGCAAGACAACGGAATCTTCGTGAGAGGACTCCAAATACTTGTTCAATGGGATTGCGGGTTTTTGAATGAGCCAAATTATACCATATTTCATAAAGCAATCTGGGATTGAGAACTAGTCACTAAAATGTGCAAAGTGGAAATGCAGAGTACCCAAGCAGATGGCCATCATAAGCTCCTGCCTGCATTTGAGCATACAAGGCACTCTTTCTGAATATTCTGCTGTCATGCTCTGACCCTGGCCACAGACAAACTACATTATAAAAGAATAACCCTTTCTGCATCGATACTGCTCAAGTTGAGGACCACCTGGACCCCAATAACACTTGGGAAGCCAGACATAAAAAAAAAAAAAAAAAAATCCTTAACAGCCTGCAGCTGATGCATTTCAGGAAACTACACGTTGCTGAAATAAACTACAAATCACCTGTTGCCATCAGTCATAAAATGATGAGTTGAAGGTGAGGTGGCACAGGGCATCGTATGGGGAAAAAATGTCTGGGTTAAATTTCATGAATAAGATATATTGCCTATCATGCTAATACTTTGTAATACATAGGGTAGGTGTTTATGTTTTATTAATGCGATATGTAATGTATACTTAAAAAAAATAATAATAATAAAAAAAAGAAAAAAAAATTGCTTTCAAAGGAATCATTTTGACATTTCACATGTGTATTCATTATATACATTATATATATATATATATATATATATATATATATATATATATATATATATATATATATATATATATATATATATATATATATATATTTATTTATATATATATGTGTGTGTGTGTGTGTGTGTGTGTGTGTGTGTGTGTGTGTGTGTGTGTGTGTGTGTGTGTGTGTGTGTGTGTGTGTGTGTGTATATATATATATATATATATATATATATATATATATATATATATATATATATATATATATATATATATATACATCTATATAGCGACTCGAAAAATAATTTGTTTGAAATTGCACGAAAATGTATGTCATTAACCGTTAAATTATGACATCCTTTTAAATCCACAAGTAAAACAAGGATAAGGCTTATATTGATAGCCTTAGGCATTATGTCCTACACGTATTTCACCTAAGTAAAGAATGGAGAACAGTTGCAGATGGCAATACAAAACTTATGCACTAAGGGGGAAAATATCCCTAAATATACTTTCATTATTGTCTTATTAACATGTATGGTTTGTCTCAATTATTAACCTTGACGATATATAATCATATGAAGTAAATATATATTGTTGGCACTTTGCAGATTTTTTTTTTGTTTTGTTTTTTGTATTACCTTATACTATATTACCTTACCTATGTTATATTGTATTACCTTACCGTACCTAAAATAACCTGAGCTTAATTATTAACTTCGGGAGAAGACGATAAAGCCTCACCTTATACTATAACAAAGAAGCTAAAATTGAACCATTAAAATAGTGAACTGGAGGGCTACAAGGGTATTATTAGCCATGCCTCATTGTAGAGCGGTGGAGCATAACAGCTATGTTTCTAAAGCCCATAGTAAGTATCATTAAAACTTTTATGGTAACATTTGTGAAAAGAAAATTATCCCTACAATCAAAACAACTTTAATCAAAATAACTTACCTCCGGAACGGCAGGAATACATCTCATGTTTTGAACTCTCGACTGGAACATTGATGGTCTTGAAAAAGCTACGTATATACGTTATTTCATAAATTGTGAATTTCAGATATTTTAGAATTACAATGTGATTCCTATATCATATAATACACAAATATGTATTAAATCACGGGAAAGGGAGGGCTCTTGCAACTTTGCTTTGCCAGGCTGTTTCATTACAACTGAACGCTACCCCTGGTGTAAGATTGCCTGGTGAACACTTGCCATGCTTTTAACAGTACGAAATTCTCGATCGCCCGGCGAAATCAAATGCCACCCCTGGCGAAAGGTTTTAAAAATATGGGCCTAAGAGTCTTCCCCATCAAAGTAATCCCTCTGGAGTCTAATGCACTTTCTCATCCTCCTCTGCCACGCTTGCATGCACTCCTGGAGGGATTCTTCCGGGATCCTCCGCATTTCCATCATCACGCCCTTTTTGATGTCCACGTCTTCAAAAGGGATCCCCTAGATGACCCCCTTGAGCTTGGGG
>NC_091575.1:35087546-35092546 GCF_042767895.1 Penaeus vannamei
ACATTTTCATATAGAAATTATATATACATTATATATATACATACATACATACATATATATATATATATATATATATATATATATATATATATATATATATATATATTTATATATACGTATATATATACATACATACATACATACATACATATATATATATATATATATATATATATATATATATATATGTATGTATGTATATATGTATATATGTATATATATATATAAATATATATATATATATATATATACATATATATATATATACCTACACACACACACACACACACACACACACACACACACACACACACACACACACACGAACACACCCACACATATATACATATATACATACATATATATATATATATATATATATATATATATATATATATATATATATATATATACATATATATATATATATATATATATATATATATATATATATATATATATATATATATATATATATATACATCACACACACACATATATACACATGGTGTGTGTGTGTAAATACGCAAGTGCAATCTCTATTGCAATAAGGCGAGAAGGATGAAGGCGAACTGCCGGGGCGCGGGACACGGTGAGTGACTGGGCTTGTGTATAAATATTTGAGTTGTCAGCCGCCGTCAGCGCGTGGCAGGACGCCCGCAACGTGTTACTCAGGGCCAGTCGGTGCTCGGTCACTTTTTCTCCGCGCTCCGTGATCCGTGTCATTGGATTCCCTGTTATGAGCCTTCAGTTGCATTCCTCGTGTGAGAAATGGGTCGGCGCTTTGCAATCTGGAGAGACTGGCATGTGAAGAAAATGAAGACAAACAAACACAGGGTTGCTTGTGCATCACATAGACGCTCACAAACAGTCACACATACCAGATACAAGTAAAAATGCACTTTGTGTTTGCTCTCTTTCTCTTTCTCTCTCTCTCTCTCTCTCTCTCTCTCTCTCTCTCTCTCTCTCTCTCTCTCTCTCTGTCTCTCTCTGTCTCTCTCTGTCTCTCTGTCTGTCTCTCTCTCTCTCTCTCTCTCTCTCTCTCTCTCTCTCTCTCTCTCTCACACACACACACACACGGCCAGCATACCACGTGTGACCTATACGTTGTTTCTGTATACCTGCATCATTGTACTCCTCGATATCTTTTCCGAAAGACAAATCATACTGATTTAGTCTTAACCGATACAAAAATATAGAACAGAAGCTACAGAATAAAAAGAAAATGGAAACATAAATGATTTTAGATTTATAGGTGTTAATCTGAGTCCGAAGAAGAATAACAAAAAAGAAAGAAAGAAAAAGATATGGCGCTCGATTTTTAAAATTTTGTTTTATCTTTTTATTCATTTTTTTATTATTCTTTTTTTTTTACCCAGATTTGATGGGATTCAGAATCCTCCTTTGATCTATTATTTTTTAGAGGCGCTTTTGACTAGATTCTCGAAGTCAAAGGTCAATATTCTATTTATTTGCTCTTACTATTTCTTTCGTCTTTTTCTTCATCTTATTTTTTTCCTCCTTTAAATATCTTTCCCTCGACTCTTTGAAATGTTCCTTTTCCAGGTCATATAAGAGATTTCTGGAGGTCAAGTTATCTATGAGGGAGTGGCAAGGATGGAAGGTAAAGTTGGCAGAGAAGAAATGAGGAAATGATGGTAATGATAATGATAGCAACAACAACAGTAGCACTAGTAATGATAATAATAATGATCATATTGTTGATAATGAAAATGATTATAATGATGATAATTATAATTATAATAATAATAATAACATGATATTAATGATGATGATGAAAAAATATAAAAAATATAAGAATATAAAGGAAAAAAATTGCAGTAGGACAAAATTTCGAGAGTTGATGACATTTCCATATTTCAACGGTGCATTCATTCTAATGATATAGAATTCAGCTAAGCATAGGAATGCTTACATTAGAATCTCGCTGTCATTATTGCTGTCTACATTATCACACGCATTATGCTCGTGTTATCACTGTTTTGGATACTATTATTAATATGAATATTGTTATTTTTATTATTATTATGATTGTTATTGTTATTATTATTATTATTATTATTATTATTATTATCATTATTATTATTATTATTATTATTATTATTATTATTATTATTATTATTATTATTATTTGTTATTATCATTATTATCATTACTATCATGAATATTATATTATCATTGATGAACTATTATAATTATCAATGTTGTTATTGTTATTAACATTATCATTTTCTTATTATCATTTTTATTAGTAACACCAACATCATCATTATCATCTTCATTTTTATTATTATAGTCATTATTGTTATTACAATTTTCTTACAATTTTCATTAGTAATATCATTATCATCCTTATTGTTATTATCATTATGAATAGTAATAATAATAACAATAATGATAATTTTGATAAACATCATAATGATAATGATATTGATAATGATAAAGATAATAAATATAATTTTTAAAAAATACAAAAACGATGATGATAAGAATAAAGAATTTAAATGAAAAGACGAGAATAAACAGAAAAGCTAAACATCCACATTATCCGTAAACCAGTATTAGAGGAATGCCACAGCAAAAAAAAAAAAAAAAAAAAAAAAAAAAAAAAAAAATCAGAGTGCTGGAGTCGAGTACACCACCAAGTTCATCAATTACCCAGAATTCCCTTCCAAAAAGGCTTGATTTTTTTTTACTCACGGATTTGGAACACTGCAAAGGCACTCGGAGAATAAATGTTCAGAGAGAAAAGAATTCCGATGTTTGGTCTGTAGTTAAATTTCTTAAAGAGAATTTTAAAAAAGTCTACATGAGGCGAGAAAAAAAGGAAATAGAGAAGGAATCACGACACCTTTTGATAAATTATTGAACTGGCTTTCCAGACGCGAGGAAAGCATAAACTGCTTTTGGATCTGAAGTCCGCGTTGTGTATCGATCGTCTAGACTGGATGAAAAGAACATTCAAAGTTGTCGAAAAAATGATCTGTCTGGCTATCTTCATATATGTATCTATATATGCATACATACATACATACATATATAAATGAATATATATATATATATATATATATATATATATATATATATATATATATATATATATATATATATATTCAAATATATATATATATATATATATATATATATATATATATATATATATATATATATATATATATATATATTTGAATATATCTATCTATCTATCTATCTATCTATCTATCTATCTATCTATCTATCTATCTATCTATCTTTCTATATATATATATATATATATATATATATATATATATATATATATATATATATATATATATATATATATATATATGTGTGTGTGTGTGTGTGTGTGTGTGTGTGTGTGTGTGTGTGTGTACATATGCACATATATATATACAAATGTGTAAACATAAACGCATATAAATGTAACTTTAGGCTCTTTTTTAAATTTCTTCTCATCTTTTAATATATGAAATTCTCGGTCACGGAATCGGTCTCTCTCACATGCAGAGCAAAATAGTTCCACTTTAAAGGCTCAATTGACCTTCAACGATGCTCACTGCGAGACGATTTGCTCAGGAAATGATGACCCAAAGTTATTAGAGGATGACTGAAGATGACTTAGTGAGAGAGAGAATGCCGTTAAAAGTCTCTAAATTTCGATGCTAAATTTTATGTTCGCTTTCAATGTTATTTTAAGCTCTATGCAATTTTTATCATTTATTTTTCAGTCACATTAATAGCTAAAAACAGAGACAGAGATTATTAAGGAGAAGGAAAGAGAGAAAGAGAGAAATAGAGTAAACAAAACAACAGTGATCAAAGCAACAGAGGGAAGGCAGAGGAAGAGAGAGAGAAAAAGAATAACGCTAAATAATGGTCAAAGAATAATGAAAAATAGGTAACGAGAACAAAAGAAAGGAAATAAAACTTGGTGATGAAAAATAGAAAAAACAAACTCCCCATTCTTCTCTTCTGCTTTCTCGCTTCCTTCTGCGCCTCTTTTCTCTCTTTTGGCTTTATCACGCGTCTCTCTCTTCCTTCCTTTCTTGCCTTTCCACTTTCCCATCCGATATCCCTCCGCTTTCTCTCCCTTCTCCACTTCTGTTCTCTCCTGCTTTCTCCTTCTTTCTTCCATCCCTTCTCCTCCTTCTTTTCCTCCCTTGCCTTTACCTTTCCCATGCTTCACTTTCTTTCTCCTTACCTTACTTCCTCTCCCCTTGTCCATCCCCCTTCCCCTCTACTTCCCTACTCCACCTTCCTTTCTCTTCACTTCTCCCCTCTCACTTTCTCTTTCTCTCTCCCTCCTCTTCACCTCTTTCCCTACCCTCCCTTCCCCCCATCTCCTCTCTCCTCATCCCCACCCTCTCCCCCTCTGACCGCTCACCTCGCCCCATTTTCCAACCCCCCTCCCCACTCTTCCCCTGACCCCCCTCCCTCCTTTTCTACCTCCATCCCCACTCCCCACTCTTCCCCTGACCCCCTTCCTCTTTCCCTTCTCCCCCCTTCCCTCCCCCCCCGGACCGCGCCCCATTTTCTACCACCACCCCCCTCCCCACTCTCCCCCTGACCCCCTTCCTCTTTCCCTTCTCCCCCCCTCCCTCCCCCCCCCCGGACCGCGCCCCATTTTCTACCCCCACCCCCTCCCCTCCCTCCCCCTGACCCCCTCCCTCTTTCCCTTCTCCCCCTTCCCTCCCTCCCCCCCCGGACCGCGCCCCATTTTCTACCCCCCACCCCCACTCCCCACCCTTCCCTCCCCACCCCTCCCTCCCCACCTTGGCGCTCCTGTGTAGGCTGAATGATTTACGTCAATCAGCGAGTGTCGTGCACGTATGGCGGCCGCCCCTCCGCGCCGACGAGCCCCGGCGGAACGGCAGAAGCAGGGACGGGGAGGGGAGGGAGAGGGAGAGGGGGGAGAGGGGGAGAGGGGGTGGGGGAGGAGGAAGAGGGGGAGGGGGAGGAGGGAGAGGGGGAGGGGG
>NC_091575.1:35175046-35180046 GCF_042767895.1 Penaeus vannamei
TATAATCTCTTAGAATTGGTTTAATCTTAGTTTTATCAGTTATAATCACATCTCACATTATTTTTTTGTGATAACTTTTGTGATATTTTCCCTCTTTGTATCTACGCCCTGTCACGCCACGCACATAATCGAATTTACTAATTATTGAAGTAATTATAGTTAACGATTTTATGAGTTTAATGTTCTTTGTATATATCTTCGCCTGTTTTCTTGACCCTTTAAATTATTCTTTGTTAATCAAAATGTATACGATAGAATTTTAAATGAATATGTAAAGGTTTTGTTGAAATAACAATTTCCACAACGATGCGGCCTGTATAAATAGCTATGAGGTTACACCTGAGCGGGACATGTCTCTGGAGGCGGCGTGTGTGTGCAGCCCGGGTTACCTTTTCACTGCCGTTGGGTCAGGGTTGTGTCTGGACTGATTTACTTGCCAGTTAGAAATTGGTTTGTTTCCGTTAAAAAAGTAAATAACTAAATATAATAAAAAAAAATAAGGTCTACAACCACAGGTTCCTCTTGTACTGGCCAGCATCAGCCAATGAAGTCCCCTTTTTAAAAACCTAAGTCACTTTTTAACGTCAACCCGTTCTTTCAGGAAAAGAATTGCATTTGAATTTCTGTGATCTATATATATTCTTAAACGAGTGTTTTATTTCAGTGTTTGCCAGTGGTGTTTTATTGTTATTCATTCACTCTGAGTGGAGAACGCTCATAATAAGACCCTATATTTTTAAGGGACATGTACGGCTACGTAGAAAAACACCGTTAGAAAATCATGTTTAACATTCTGAGACGAACAACGATACTTTTTAAATAAAGTTGTTAACGCTACGAAGCTGTTGCCATTCCTGATTTTAAAATTACTTATGGGTATCCGTGGCTAATCTTAATGATATGAATTCCTTAATGATTATTCGAGACACGAATCAAGACGAGACAAATTCGAAACCCAAAATACCAACATTTCCGCAGCATTCGTTATCTCCCGGGGAAAGGAACGGCCGCTCCTCACTCTTTCTTTCGGCCCTCAGCCGCCAGCCACCACTTAGCTGCAGGATTTCGGGCTTCTCCGCGACAGCAAGTCTTATATATGTATATATATATGTATATATATATATATATATATATATATATATATATATATATATATATATATATTGTTATAGATTTATACAAATATTGCAGCGTGTATTGCTTTGTTTGCGTGTATTTTTTTTTTCTCATCACACATTTTGCTGTTGCATGATAATAAAGATTTCCTCAAAATGGATAATACTCTACTGTGTGTGCGTATACATGTAGAGAGAGAGAGTGAAAGAGAAACTGTATGATGTAAAAATAAGACTTCAGCTGTTTATCTTCCTACCTATTGTCCTATTCATCTACCTCTCTATCTTTATTTATAAACGATTACATATATTCTTGTTTTCTCGCATCTTTTCCTGTCTTCTTTTTCTTTAACCTCGCCCCCCCCCCCCCCCGTGGCGAAGGCTTGTGTTCTTTCCTTGGTAATTCCTTTGTCTTTTCATTCCTTGTTTTCCATGTGTTTGAATCTCATCTTTTTCGTTTCTTTCTTTCTTGCGTGTTTGCTTCGTTCTCTGTTTTCTTTTGCTTCTTTTTTTCCTGCCAGCCAGATGCGTTTTTCTTTTAGACAAAAGATTTTTTTGAATTTGGAAGGCTTTGATGCTTATATCTGTCGTTTCATAACTGTTCAGTCTAGCAGACACTCATTGGTCACACACACACACATATACATACACACACACACACACACATACGTACATATATATATATATATATATATATATATATATATATATATATATATATAATATATATATATATATATATATTTTTTTTTTTATGTTTGTGATGTGGTGTGTGTGTGTGTGTGTGTGTGTGTGTGTGTGTGTGTGTGTGTGTGTGTGTGTGTGTGTGCAGTATATACATATACTTCTATAGAGATATGAATATGTGAGGATAGCTATAAAAGAATATGTATCAAAAGATAGCAGTTGTGATAAAAAGTGATGATAAAACTTGCAATTACTCACAACATAAAAAGAAGTGACACATGTTTGTAGTAGTTAGTATGTCCTTCCATAAATGTTCTTTTTTTATTTATCAAAGTTTTGTATTTTTTATCTATTTCCATTGCCTTTTTTCGAGTGTTGGCGACACATATTCCTTTGACCTTTCATTCATTTGTCAAGATTCAGTTTTTGTCATTGCTTTTTCACTCTCCACTTCAAAGCAAATTGAATTACCAGCAGCGTGGAAAAGTTTGCCTGTCGGTGGAAAACGTGATTTTTATTTGAAATCATTCTATAGTCTAAAAAAAAAAAAAAAAAAAAAAAAAAAAGCAAGGACACATGGTACACGCAGGCCCGCAATGTACACATTAACATGGATACAGATGCATGTAAAACTTCTGATGTATATCCAACGCATCGACGCACACACACAAACACAAACACACGCACGTACGCGCGCGCACACACACACACACACACACACACACACACACACACACACACACACACACACACACACACACACACACACACACACACACACACACACATACACACACACACACACACAGATCCACGAAATAGGCAACGGCGAAACCGAACAAGAGGTTTAATGATAACAATCAATTGAGCAAAGTTGTACAAACTAATATGAATAGTTTAGAAGTATGAAGGTTAAAGTGAATTATGATGGCTTATGAGGGTTTTATGGTTCCTTAGATGGGTTTAAAAATGGATTTAAGGATTTTATGAAAAAGGTTCACCATGTTTAAATAGTTTACATGTCTATGACACGAAGAGGAAAAGAAGGTCAGCAGGTGAAAGCCAGAGCTCTACTGTGTGGTCATTTTCGGACATGTCCCAGAGCCCTGTTGCTTTCATAAGAGAATACTGGCACGGCGCACGGACAAAGAAGACCATGTATCTAGATATTTTGGAAAATATTCCCTCTCTCGCTACACAAATACATAGACAGAAATATATATATATATATATATATATATATATATATATATATATATATATATATATATATATATATATATATATATATATATATATATATATATATATATATATATATATACATATACATATTTATATACATATATGTACATATATATACATACATATATACATATATACGTATATACATATGTATATTATATATATATATATATATATATATATATATATATATATATATATATATGTGTGTGTGTGTGTGTGTGTGTGTGTGTGTGTGTGTGTGTGTGTGTGTGTGTGTGTGTGTGTGTTTGCAAATACTTACACACACACACACACATATATATATGTGTGTGTGTATGTGTGTGTGTGTGTGTGTGTGTGTGTGTGTGTGTGTGTATACATACACATACGTGTGTGTGTTAGCAAAGAGATAAGAATAATTAGATATATTTTGCATTTATCATAGACAGCAGAAGGTGTGCTTTAACACTTACTAAAGTGTTACATTTGACCAAATTAACTGCTAATATTTAGGTGTTCATTGGCTTTCAATCTAAAGCTTGGCAATTTGGGGCTTGTGTTCAACGATACTAGGGGTTCCAACATTGGCTGATCATATTCAAACAGATTAAAACCCTTTTTCATTATCAGAAATGTTTTCATATCACCTCTGTTTTGAACAGCATTTCGCATCTTTGATATAGATGACTTTTATACATGATTTATTCATCACAAACGGTTCTACTTGTAAAGTATCGCACGTACATACACATGTCCATATATGTGGGCTCACCCGTGTCAGTGTCATTTGCCATTCCAACTACCAAATGTATCCGTACTCTTTTGTTTTCCCTTCTGTGAACAACTTGGCTATACGGAGAGAAAGAGAAAGGGAGAAAAGAGAAAAACGAAATAGGGAAAATAATCAATCGGCTTTTGCAAATCTCACATTAATCTTTAAATAACCTTCTCCTACTATTCATCACGTGCCAATGCATAGCAGAATCTATTTATCTATCTTTTCTCTCTCTGTCTCTCGCTCTCTTCCTTCCTCCTATCTCTCCCTCCCTCCCTCTCTCTCTATCGGTCTTTCCCTCTCTTACCCTCCTCTTTCTCTTTCTCCCTCCCTCCCCCTCTCCCTCTCCTCTCCCCCTCCTCTCTCCCTCTCGAGGCTTCCCTGCGAGAGGAAGAGGATGAGGAGGGCGAGGAGGAGGCGCGCGCGGAGGAGCGAAGGGCCCTCGGCCGGGTCATAAGGCCTGGCGCCGGACACAAAAGGAAGGCTCGCCTTTGCCACAAAAGGTGCGGCGCGAGAGCCCGCCCGAGAGCCCATTGTGAGAGAACTGTAAATATGCCGGCGCTCTCGGGGAGAAGAGCGCGCTTTGGGCGACACTTTCACGCCGGAGTCGCATTGGGTGATGGCGCGGCGGAGGACGGTCGCGCGGCTCGCGGTTGCGCGGGAGGAGGCCTCGCCGCGCCGCCGGGCTGCTCTCGCGACCTGTCCGCGGACGGCAGAGTGCGGCAACGGGGTCAGGGAGTGTGTGATTATGTATTTCATATATGCATACGCAAATGTATACATATATATATATAAACATATATATATACATACATACATACATATATATATATATATATATATATATATATATATATACATATATATATATATATATATATATATATATATATATGTATATATGTATGTATATATATGTATATATATTTATATATATATATATATATATATATATATATATATATGTATATATATATGTATATATATGTATATATATATATATATATATATATATACACATATATATGTATATATATATATATATATATATAAATATATATACATATATATACATACATATATATATATATATATATATATATATATATATATACATATATATACATATATATACATATATATATATATATATATATATATATAGATATATATATATATATATATATATATATATA
>NC_091575.1:35190046-35195046 GCF_042767895.1 Penaeus vannamei
AGGAGAGAGGGTAGAGAGAAAGTGAGAGAGAAAAAGAAGAGTGGGTAGAGAGAAAAGGGAGAGAGGGTAGAGAGAGACTGGGAGAGCTTGGAGAGAGAGAGACTCCCCAGTCACTCAGGCCTCGTATATTATAAACAATGATAGAACTTCTAGTGTGTTAACGAGCGGAAACTGAAAATTAATAATTTCAGACCGACGGGTAAAACATGTTCCATGCATGTTTTTACCCTCAGCACGCCAGAAGTTGCGCAGAAGGAGAGTGAGTCACTGTTATTAAAGCGTGGGCTGCGGTGCCTATGTCCGGGCGGAAAAAGCCTGTGATATGTCAATGACGAAGTGGCGGCCAAGAAGGCCAACAGCCCGAGGCGGCAGGAGCGCCATCTAGGACAGGAAAGAACAGAAGAAAAGAGCTTAGGAAACTGGAGGAGGAAGCGGCAAGGAATGAGGTTTCGCTTCCTGATTGATGAACAGCAATGGCACTAATTATTAACAATAAGTCGAAATGATAATAACTTATGCCCTTCAGTGTCAACAGCGGGATTTGTTGAAATAGCCTTG
Source organism: Penaeus vannamei (assembly GCF_042767895.1). Lineage (NCBI taxonomy): Eukaryota > Metazoa > Arthropoda > Malacostraca > Decapoda > Penaeidae > Penaeus > Penaeus vannamei. The sequence continues at coordinate 35,190,605 of NC_091575.1, forward strand.
CGTGTGAATTCTGGGTTTTCAACACACACATACACACACTCTCTCTCTCTCTTACTCACACACACACACACACACACACACACACATATATATATACATATATATATATATATATATATATATATATATATATATATATATATATGCATATCTATATCTATATCTATCTATATCTATATCTATATCTATATCTATACCTATATCTGTATCTATATCTATATCTATACACACACACACACACACACACACACACACACACACACACACACACACACACACACACACACACACACACACATATATATATATATATATATATATATATATATATATATATATATATATATATATATATATATATATTCGCTGTGTCTATATCTTCACCACCCTCCGCCGTCCACCGCGCCGAACGCACACATGTGGGCCAGCCTCGAGAAACTGCCGCGTGCTTTGCAAAACTGGAAACGTCCTTTAATTCTGTCGCGCTTCAGTTTTGAACAAAGCCGTCCCTTTCCCGGGTGACATCTGACGTAATGCCCTCGCCCGGTCGCCAAATATAGTCCGCAGGCTTTAGCTCCGTTAGGGATGGGGGTGTGGGGTGGGGGGTGCGGGGTAAAACGTTAACAGTGGTCGCATTTCTGTATAGAAGTGGGGAGAGTAGGAGAGAATTTTTGCATCTATCGTTCTCTTTCTCTCTCTCTATTTATTTTTGTATCTGTGCCAATTATCTCCATCTGTGCATGTATATCAGGTTTCTGATATCGTACCCTCCCTCTCTTCGTCTGTTTATAAACGCTTCACCTGTTCCTCTCCCTCTTTCACCTGCTTCATCCCCCCCCCCCTTTCCCTTCCTCCACCTGTCCGCCCCCCCCCCCCCCCAAACATGAAAGCGATCACCGCAAAGCGATTGTTTGTTTTGTTTCCAGAAGTAAATACTCAGCTCAGAGACGTAAACAAGGGAGACAAAACAGAGAGCTTCCAGAACGTTCTTCGAGCTCGTAGGCTGTCTGAGGAAACCGACCTCTGCCCTTTAATGCTCAATAGATACAGAGTCAAACACACCAAAAACACGCGGTTATGGCATCACACACACACACACAAACATATACAAGCACATTCTCACATACATGCATGGATTTAAATACATATATATGCATACAACACCCATACATACCTACATGCAAGTACATACATGCAGGCATGAACATACATAGAGGCTTGCACATACACATTCGTGCAAAGATACAGTGACACACACACATACACACTCACAAAAACACGTATATTTACATGCATACATCACACACATATGCATGCATCACACACATACATGTACACACACTTACAAATATGCACACAAATACACATATGCATGCATACATCTTACACATACATCCATGCACATATAAATATAGGCACACACATACACTTAGATATTTAGACCCATGATAATGTTTTATATTGGTTTCATATTTTTCAGCTTTCGACTGGGCCTTTCCGTAAGAACTGCCGTGACGTATTCCCTAAGACGACATTAATGACCAGACTTCCTGTCAGGACCTTCATCCAAGGGCATCCTCCGCAAGGTCTGCGGTAGAGGTCTTTGAAACCAGAGGAGGACAAGGATGCCGACGATGGGAAACCTGCAGCTCTAAGAAGACCCGGGTTAAGAAGATACAGGCCCTAAGATGGCAGAGGATCGACGTCCAGTATCCAGCCCTGCATGAGTATGAGCACATCCCTCATAGGCTGATGTTGCCTTCCAAGGATTAGGTTTTTCAGGATTTTCACTTCGCGTATGGTGGACACCGTTCACATTTCAAACGAACTTCAACGCAAAACAGAAATGTATAAAGACAAATTTCAAGACCACAGAGAGGAAGGTCTGGACCTCATTGATATCCTTCTCTAAGGAAACATCACCCGACCTGGCTTCTCTTCTCCAAGATAAAGGAGGTCATCAAGGGAACCTGTTTTGAAGACGTGAACGACATCCAAAAGGGCGTAACGACGGAAATGCGCAGGATCCCCGAAGAATCCTTCCAGCAGCGCAAGCAAGCGTGGAAGAGAAGGATGAGAAAGTGCATTAGACTCCAGAGGGATTACTTTGAAGGAGAAAACTCTTAGTGCGAAGTTTGGGTTTGAAATAAATCATTTGTGAAATCAGTCCTGGAACTTTTCTGACACAAATGCATATATATATATATATATATATATGTGTGTGTGTGTGTGTGTGTGTGTGTGTGTGTGTGTGTGTGTGTATACATGCATACATACATACACACATACATATATATATATATATATATATATATATATATGTGTGTGTGTGTGTGTGTGTGTGTGTGTGTGTGTGTGTGTGTGTGTGTGTGTGTGTGTATGTATATATATATATATATATATATATATATATGTGTGTGTGTGTGTGTGTGTGTGTGTGTGTGTGTGTGTGTGTGTGTGTGTGTGTATGTATATATATATATATATATATATACATATATATATATATATATATATATATATATATATATATATATATATATATATATATATATACAAATATATATATATCATTCTTACACGTTTCTTTCTTTAGAGCGTGTGGGTTGAGTATACCATATTATCTCTTATTAAATTTATTCTTTATGTAATTATTCCTAAACCTATTTCATAACAAATGAAGCACATTTTAGTTATTTTGATATAATTAAAATTGTACAACATTATGAATACGATAATTTTCAATTTCCTTTATTGAATGTATACCTTAGAGCTAATTTTGTAGGTAATCCGATTCCTTACGTTTAGCCCAATTTATTCATTCAACGAAGATTTTATTTCATTTATTTATTTTTATTTATTTATTTATTTATTTATTTATTTATTTTTTTTTTTTTTTTTTTTTTTTTTTTTGTAGAAAAAGCCTATTACACCACCCTGTCTTATCAAGTATATAGAATACTGTAAGGTTATATCCGTGTTATTTTTTATTGAATCAGTTACCCTTTCTAGAGTTCACTGATAGAAAATAGATAATCAAATAGATGGAATGAAAACGTGAAAATGGACACCTACCAAATGCCCCAAAAGACGAAGAGCTCGGAGCTAACCCGGAGGTGAAGCGGTTGTTCTTTCAGGACTGACCTTCTGCCTTGGATTCAGCCGCTGCTCCGGGTTTTGCGGCTTCTGCTCCTCTCGTTAGAAGCATTAGGACGAGGCCAGCGCTGTAACGTCGTTGTGTTCCCATTAGGCCTTCAGTCCAAAAACTTTGGACGTAAGTTTGGAAAATCTGTGCTAGGCCTAAGTTTATACTAATACATCTAGATAAAAAGGAAAAGAGGAAGAAGAAGAAAAAAGCGGAGTTAAGTCATTAAGAACATATGTCTGATATATGGGGAAAGAAAGTCTAAAGAATGTTCTCCAAAGCAGTCCTATGGATAACTTTTCACATTCTTTATCTGTGTGTGACTGTCTTTTATCATGCAACTTTAAGCATTGCAAGCCGTCTGTAAACTGTTGTCGTCATGCTTGAAACCGGAATTTAAAGAACACCACATCCTTAGTTGACCTGGCGGGCTCCCACGTGTGCTTCGTAGAGCAAGGCCCTTTGCCATTTTTGCGTCTATAGTGCTAAAGTTAAAGGAAATTGCACAGGTCTCTCTCTCTCGCACACACACACACATTCTCACACACACTCTCTCTCACACACACGCGCACACACACCCGAACACACCCGCACTCACACAAACACGCACACACACGCACACACACACACACACACACGAACACACGCACGCACGCACACACACACACACACACAAACACGCGCACGCGCGCACACACACAAACATGCGTGCGCGCGCGCACATACACACGCACACACACACACACACAATCCCTGTGATAATAACACGAATGATGCGATAGTAAAATGATTCCACTGGAAGCTGCCCGACTGTATATGCGTGAGATTCATTAAGAGATTGCATCTGCGATCAAGGGGGAACCTACAACAACTTATTTTGATTAATCATAGATTCTATTGCTCAGCTTGATTTCTAAGTAAGAAAGCTTATATGACCGACGGCTCTTGAAGTTCATTATACAAATTATAATGAAGTATTTTATTCTACTTGTTTATTATCATCATCATTATTATTGTTATTATTATCATTATTATTATTTTAGTAAACATACCTGCTTTTCTGTCTATCCTTTCTTATCGTTTTGGTTCGAATGAACCTGAATGCATGTTATTGCACTCAAAGGTTGAAATAAATGTCGGTCGGGAAAGCTTTCTCAGTAGAAATTACGTTCATTGCGCAATGTTTGTCACTATTTGCGAATATATATATATATATATATATATATATATATATATATATATATATATATATATATATATATATATATATATATATATATGTATATATATGTATATG
>NC_091575.1:35247546-35250046 GCF_042767895.1 Penaeus vannamei
AAAGGAGAAAGAAATAAACAGGAAGAGAAGGAAGAAGAAGAAGAAGAATTGAAAGAGGATTAAGGTCTGGGTCTTTTTTCAGGATCTTGAAACATCGGCGGCTTAGCTCGAAAATCTTTAGACTTTCACACAATAACTTCGGAGAAAAGTGAACGAAAGATGGGGAACTATATTACACTGAGAGGAAAGACTCAGTTAAGGGCATAGCGGAATTGGGTTGACCTGTATACTCATTTTCCTTATTTTTTATAATGTCATCTTCGGTCACCATTATCATTATTAGAGTTAGCATTAGTAGTAGTAGTAGAAGCATTTTATCAATAACATATCTTTATTGTCACATTAGTCATTATTGTCATCATCATCATCATCATCATCTTTATCACTATTACCATCATCATCATCATCATCACCATCCGGAGATATTCATAAAACTTTAAGGAAAAAAAGCCCTAACACCGCCATTTGAAATAATGATAAATTGCGGAGAAGAGATAACGTATAGATAATAAACATAAGAATATGAATAAGTATGAGAATAAAGGGAGGAACACGAGAAAGAAGTAAAATAATAAGAAAGAAATCGAGAATGATAGTAATTTGATGATGCAAATCATTATAAAGAGAAAAACGAAAGGAAGGGGAAGAAGGGAGAGAAAAAGAAGGAAAAGGGGAGAGGAGAAGATGCAACAAGATTAAGGCTGAGAAAAGACTCCAGCCGCTACAAAAGCTGTATACAGAGAAGCCAAAGAAAACATCGGGCCAAAAGGAAAAACCCAAAGCGCAAGGGACGAGCGAGGCAACGGCGGAAGGAGAGAGAGAGAGAGAGAGAGAGAGAGAGAGAGAGAGAGAGAGAGAGAGATAGATAGATAGATAGAGAGAGAGAGAGAAAGAGAGAGAGAGAGAGAGAGAGAGAGAGGAGAGAGCGCGAGAGAGAGAGAGAGAGAGAGAGAGAGAGAGAGAGAGAGAGAGATGGCAGAGAGAGCATGAGAGAGAGGGAGAGAGAGAAAGAGAATGAGAGAGTGAGACAGAGATGGCAGAGAGAGAATGAGAGAATGAGAGAGAGAGGAGAGAGAGAAAGAAGCATAAGAAATACTTAGAAATAACAGGAGAACTTACCACAGTGTATATAAAAGATTACGAACAAATAGACTAGCAAAGAAAATTTCCAGGAACCCTTTCCCTTATGTCTAAAAAAAAAAGGAAAAAAGGGAAAAAAGGAAAAAAAAAAACACCTTCTAAAGATTACATTATTTTCCTTTTCATCCTCCCTGCTTTGCAATATGTTGTATGCTACTTTTAACTCATTAGTAACTCATAACATTTTCATGAGGGAGAAACTGAGAAACTGAAGCGACTTACAATAGCGATGACATCATAATAATAGTGATAATATTAAAGATGATAATAATGTTACTGATGATGATAATATTAATGATGAGAATACCTGAAAACTAAAATGATAATGCTAGTAATGATAATAATGATAATTATAATATTACCAATAATGATAAAGATAATAGCAATAATAGGAATGATAATAATGATAATGATGATAACGGTAGTAATAGTAACAATGGTAAAGATAACAGTGATTATTATGATGATGATAATGATATTTCTACTTCTACTGATTTAATAGTATCGAATATAATAATAATAGTAATAATAATAATAATGATAATATTAATAATAATGATAACAATAAGGAGGATGATAATAGTAATAATAACAACAACAATAATAATGATGGGAAGAAAAAAAGAGACAATAATATCAAGAATAATGATGATAATGACGATAATGATAATGATAAAACCAATACTTCCACTATTACTACTAGTAGTAGTGATATTGACGATACTGATAAGGATGGTAATAATAACAATAATGATGATAATGAGAAAAGCAATACAGGTAACAATGATAATAATGATGATGATGTTAAAAAAGAAAAAAGTTAGTTATGATAATAGCAATAAAGATAATCATAATGTTAAAAATACTAATAATGATGACAATTATAAGGATTGCGATCATCATAATAATAATGATGATAATGATAATAACAATAATGATAATGATAATAATTATAGTAATATTAATAATGTATGTAATAGTAGTTCTAGTAATAATAATGATGATGGTGATAATGATGGTGATGATGAGGATGATAATGATAATGATGATGACGATAATAATGATGATAATAATAATGATGATAATGATAATAATGGTGAAATTCAGTTTTACCAGGAAATTATATCATTCTATTATATCAATGAGTGAACAGACCTTTTCCATTCTTGATAAAATAAATGATATTAGATATTCGTTGATGCTTTAATTAAATATTGTATTTGAGGCAATTTTTGTTCATGTTGTGGACTTTTAAGGGAAACGTGATGCCTTGTGATTGGCCGCTGATATTGCATTAAAATTCAAATGACGTATTTTCAACTCGTATCCAAATTTTAATATTCTACTCAAGGTCCTGTGT
>NC_091575.1:35287546-35290046 GCF_042767895.1 Penaeus vannamei
TGCTAGTAAGCGCCTAGTTGCTCACTCCTTTTAGTGGGTCGTTGTACGAGTGGTAGAGCGGCCGTCTTGCATTCATGTGCATTGGCGGCGAGGGATCGAATCCCGATCGGAGAGGTTATAATGTTCATGATAAAAATGCGGTATTGCATTATTCCATCTTTCATAGAATTCACCTCAGGTTATCTGATTTGTGATTTGTCCTGCTCTGTCCATAAATACCGAGTGCCCACGGGGAGTGAGTGTGAAACTTCGCTATCCTTACTCATGTATGAGTAGGTAGGTAATGTCTATGGATGCTAGTAAGCGCCTAGTTGCTCACTCCTTTTAGTGGGTCGTTGTACGAGTGGTAGAGCGGCCGTCTTGCATTCATGTGCATTGGCGGCGAGGGATCGAATCCCGATCGGAGAGGTTATAATGTTCATGATAAAAATGCGGTATTGCATTATTCCATCTTTCATAGAATTCACCTCAGGTTATCTGATTTGTGATTTGTCCTGCTCTGTCCATAAATACCGAGTGCCCACGGGGAGTGAGTGTGAAACTTCGCTATCCTTACTCATGTATGAGAAGGTAGGTAATGTCTATGGATGCTAGTAAGCGCCTAGTTGCTCACTCCTTTTAGTGGGTCGTTGTACGAGTGGTAGAGCGGCCGTCTTGCATTCATGTGCATTGGCGGCGAGGGATCGAATCCCGATCGGAGAGGTTATAATGTTCATGATAAAAATGCGGTATTGCATTATTCCATCTTTCATAGAATTCACCTCAGGTTATCTGATTTGTGATTTGTCCTGCTCTGTCCATAAATACCGAGTGCCCACGGGGAGTGAGTGTGAAACTTCGCTATCCTTACTCATGTATGAGTAGGTAGGTAATGTCTATGGATGCTAGTAAGCGCCTAGTTGCTCACTCCTTTTAGTGGGTCGTTGTACGAGTGGTAGAGCGGCCGTCCTGCATTCATGTGCATTGGCGGCGAGGGATCGAATCCCGATCGGAGAGGTTATAATGTTCATGATAAAAATGCGGTATTGCATTATTCCATCTTTCATAGAATTCACCTCAGGTTATCTGATTTGTGATTTGTCCTGCTCTGTCCATAAATACCGAGTGCCCACGGGGAGTGAGTGTGAAACTTCGCTATCCTTACTCATGTATGAGTAGGTAGGTAATGTCTATGGATGCTAGTAAGCGCCTAGTTGCTCACTCCTTTTAGTGGGTCGTTGTACGAGTGGTAGAGCGGCCGTCTTGCATTCATGTGCATTGGCGGCGAGGGATCGAATCCCGATCGGAGAGGTTATAATGTTCATGATAAAAATGCGGTATTGCATTATTCCATCTTTCATAGAATTCACCTCAGGTTATCTGATTTGTGATTTGTCCTGCTCTGTCCATAAATACCGAGTGCCCACGGGGAGTGAGTGTGAAACTTCGCTATCCTTACTCATGTATGAGTAGGTAGGTAATGTCTATGGATGCTAGTAAGCGCCTAGTTGCTCACTCCTTTTAGTGGGTCGTTGTACGAGTGGTAGAGCGGCCGTCTTGCATTCATGTGCATTGGCGGCGAGGGATCGAATCCCGATCGGAGAGGTTATAATGTTCATGATAAAAATGCGGTATTGCATTATTCCATCTTTCATAGAATTCACCTCAGGTTATCTGATTTGTGATTTGTCCTGCTCTGTCCATAAATACCGAGTGCCCACGGGGAGTGAGTGTGAAACTTCGCTATCCTTACTCATGTATGAGTAGGTAGGTAATGTCTATGGATGCTAGTAAGCGCCTAGTTGCTCACTCCTTTTAGTGGGTCGTTGTACGAGTGGTAGAGCGGCCGTCTTGCATTCATGTGCATTGGCGGCGAGGGATCGAATCCCGATCGGAGAGGTTATAATGTTCATGATAAAAATGCGGTATTGCATTATTCCATCTTTCATAGAATTCACCTCAGGTTATCTGATTTGTGATTTGTCCTGCTCTGTCCATAAATACCGAGTGCCCACGGGGAGTGAGTGTGAAACTTCGCTATCCTTACTCATGTATGAGTAGGTAGGTAATGTCTATGGATGCTAGTAAGCGCCTAGTTGCTCACTCCTTTTAGTGGGTCGTTGTACGAGTGGTAGAGCGGCCGTCTTGCATTCATGTGCATTGGCGGCGAGGGATCGAATCCCGATCGGAGAGGTTATAATGTTCATGATAAAAATGCGGTATTGCATTATTCCATCTTTCATAGAATTCACCTCAGGTTATCTGATTTGTGATTTGTCCTGCTCTGTCCATAAATACCGAGTGCCCACGGGGAGTGAGTGTGAAACTTCGCTATCCTTACTCATGTATGAGTAGGTAGGTAATGTCTATGGATGCTAGTAAGCGCCTAGTTGCTCACTCCTTTTAGTGGGTCGTTGTACGAGTGGTAGAGCGGCCGTCTTGCATTCATGTGCATTGGCGGCGAGGGATCGAATCCCGATCGGAGAGGTTATAATGTTCATGATAAAAATGCGGTATTGCA
>NC_091575.1:35335046-35337546 GCF_042767895.1 Penaeus vannamei
GACCCGAGTTACACGGTGAAACGGGTACGAAATGAAACACCATTTTTACGACGTTTGGGGTAAAACTAATTCCCTTTACAAGGCGGGAGCACAAAGGAACATACCATCTGGTATTTATGGCATTTCTGCCTGAAAGGAATCTAATATTGACTGGAAAGGTCGCAAAAGCTGTACTTTCCTTTTCTCTCTCGTCTGATTTTATATTTTGCTTTGTGGACATTCTCGGGCTTGATACCATAAAAAGAACGTTAGGTTGAAAAATATTGTTTGGGGTGTCTTGCGCGTCAAAGGACACGTGGCCTTGGTTTAGTGGACATCACTCGGTGCCGCTTTGCCAATTTCCCTCAACAAAAACGTGAAAGCGTTTAGCAGTGCGGTAAGATTTTCTTACTTTATTTCATTCACATTATTCACATGAACATTTACAGACAAGCATGCAGTTCGTGCATACACAAATTTAAACACACGGGCCTACGTTAGGATATTTTCATAACTGAAACAGCCCAACTTAATTTTTCTCCGGCCTGAAACTGGCACTTTATAGTTCAACCTTTTCTATGACAATATAACTTGGAACCGGCCAGTAGCTATGGTAACCTCAGTCGCGTAACGCATGTGGTCACTTCTGCTCTTCAGGGTATGCTGAACCACTTTTACGGACTCACTTGATTTGTATTATTAGTGAAGGGGGGGGGTCACGTTCAGTACTTGAAGGTATGCGTCAACAAGATTGGGAATCGTGGATATATGAACTTATTTTCATATGGAAATGACCAATCAGAAAGATTAAGCTCACCTCTTGTAGTATTTGTTACTGAAATGATCCTACAGAGTAAATGTAAAAAGCCTGATTCTGACTCCTGTTGTGGTTAACCACTAAAGGCCTGTTTTTGACTATCAAATGCAGCACTACAGCTCGGAAGCCCTTGTGCTGAAGGGACAAGCACTGTTAGCAATCGAGTGCACTCTGATGCAACCCTGTTTAGAAGGAAAAAAGCCACTAAAAGGGTAGATTTTGATTTCTGTCTTATCTTCAGAGGCAACGTCAAGACAGCCTTAGGACAATCCAAAAGGAGAATATAAACATGGAAATTTGTATAGATGCAATGACTTTTTCCGAAGAATAAGTCGTTATAGTGCTTTTTGTTTGCCATTCACCGCAAAACTTTCGAATTATTTTCTATTTATTTCCGTCCAAGACTAATTTGAACATCTTCCGGTCAGTCACAGTGGAACACGACGGCTTGTAATTCTAGAAAAGACAGAAAGGGAGGCGTTTGCCTCTGGTACTTACTAATCACACACCACACTTGCTACATGATGTGGTGTTTATATTCTCAGGTATACCACAATATCAATCTTCAAAACTTTTTGAAATCTGTAGCAAGGGTCTTCTTAGAATAATTTGAAACAGTATAGGATTATCTAAATGATTCATTTTTAGACCAACCATGCAAAAAAGGCTTTGCTTTGGTTTCATGCCATATAACATAGGAATCAAGCTGATATCAAACAGGAGAGGGGGTAGAATGTCTCCTTGGAAAACTCGTTTCCAAGAATTTCTCCTGCAGCTGTTGACATTGTTTCCCAATTCTTCACACTGTTCTTAAGAAATGATTTGGTTATTTGAAGATAACAAGGCACTTTTAAAATCCAAGAGTGGGGGACCTGATCCGAAGACTTCTCGAAACGGATCCAGGTCATGGCCAAACCAACTTAGCGTTTCTCTCAAGTCTAGACGTTTATGGGTTTCCTTATCGTTATTGTTACAGTTGCTATTATCAATATGTATATCATTAGTAGTAGTATTACTATTAACATTATTATCATCACCATCATTATTATTGTTATTTTTATTCATTTCATATAAGATGAGTATCTTTAGTCTGGGTTCATGATCCATGTGACTAGAAACTTTCAATTCATTTTGGAGTGAAATTGGCTGATAACTGACAAGGGAAGTCCATGAAGGAACATACGAGGGGAAAAGTGCAAGGCAGGGGGATATGGGGAAAGGGAGGGGAAGGGGGCATAGAGAGAAAAGCTTAAAGAGGAAAAGATGGTCGGTCAGAGAAAGGGAGAATGAGAGGAGGGAGGGTAATATGGAGGGTGAAGAGGGAAGTTGAAGGAGGAAGATGTAGGGCTTATAGTGGGAGAGGAGTGAATTAATGGAAGACTAGGGAGTGAGAGGGCACGGCAAAGCGGTAAAGGGGAACGTAGAGTCATTTCCAGTTAAACCCGTCTACGTGTAGGAAAACGCGAGTTTGACTTTGACCCAAATACAACTTATTATTCCCCATATACTGTGGGTGTATTAATAATTATTATATTTTTTCTATTATTATTATCATTATTGTTATTGATTTTATCATTATTATTATTATTTTTATTATCATTGTTACTATCATCATCATTATTATCATTGTTATTATCATTATCATTATTATCATTAATATCATTTATATTATCAACAGAATTGTTTTTCTCAATTATTATTATT
>NC_091575.1:35347546-35350046 GCF_042767895.1 Penaeus vannamei
GCGGGGACGCCGTTTGATCCCAGCCACCGGGGCGGACCTAACCAGCGCCTGCAAGAACTTGCCTCACATAATTAACTGGCCCGCGCACAGGGGGGGGGGGGGGGACGTGGCTGACGGATTTCCTGGGGAAGGAGGCGTGCCTGCGTGCCTGCACACCAAGGGAGGCGGCAGGCGTCTGTAAAGGTCTGTGCGCCTGCATCCTTGTGGGCAAAGGAGCCCACAGTACTCAAAGGGCGCTTATGCAAGGCTGCAAATGAAGGGAGTTATAACTGCTGCAAGTTAAGGAAACTACAGCACTACAGGGGCACGAACTTGTTTGCATGCACTATAACGCACACACAAGCACATGCACGCATACACACACACACACGCGTGTTTACATGGCTGCGCGGGCACACGAGTCAGCCTAAGCAGTTTCAGTCGTGGGATCGACCTTAACGGATAACCTCTTCCTTTCTACGAACCTCCTGTATTGCAAGCCTCCGAGAAATTGCGTGGCCCCAACGCATAACGATTACGAACGCATATTTTATTGCATGTTGGAAAATATACTGTATGAAAACTGTTCATACATGTGGGTTTCTGTACTTCTAGGAGAGGAGGGGCATCTACAACAGATGCCTCTCTGTCCTTTATATATATATATATATATATATATATATATATATATATATATATATATATATATATATATATATATATATATATATATATATATATATATATATGTATGTATATGTGTGCGTGTGTGTGTGTGTGTGTGTGTGTGTGTGTGTGTGTGTGTGTGTGTGTGTGTGGGTATGTCTGTGTATGTGTGTGGGTATGTCTGTGTATGTGTGTATGTGTGTATGTGTGTGTGTGTGTGTGTGTGTGTGTGTGCGCGCGTGTGTGTGTGTGTATGTATGTATGTATGTATGTATGTGTGTGTGTGTGTGTGTGTGTGTGTGTGTGTGTGTGTGTGTGTGTGTGTGTGTGTGTGTGTGTGGCAGGACAAGGACAGAGGGGCATCTACAGTATACTTTGCTTATTTGTATTTGACACGAATATTGCAGTAACTGATGTCATCTACACATGTCTGTCTACTGTCATGACAGAGCGTGACAGAAAGAATGGTAATTTAGCTACTTCTCGGTATGACCTTTAATATGTATGTACATATATGTGTATATATATATATATATATATATATATATATATATATATATATATATATATATATATATATATATATATATACATACATATATATATATATATATATATATATATATATATACATATATATATACATACATATATATATATATATATGAATATATATATATATATATATATATATATATATATATATATATATATATATATATATACATATACATACATATATATATATATATATATATATATATATATATATATATATATATATATATATATATATATATATTGAGGAATGAAAATCGAATACCCTGTAAAAGTTATGTCAAACCCTCCAATTCCAGTTTATGACAGTTAAATGAGAGGCCTAAAGAGATATTTCTGTAATTGCAACTCTAGCGCTTGAAGCATTCTTTTCGATGGAGTGTACCGGCTCCTTATCACCGCTTTCATGGTCAACAGGAATATGTAATATTCATGTGAAATGTAGCTCTTCTACAGGAGGCAACTGGAGGTCACATTGACAGTCAATGTATAAGTATAAAGAAATTTTATGAAATAAATTTTCTTCTCCATACGGTTAGTTAGTACAAAAGCACCGGTGGCTGGTTATAAAGATGTCCCCACGGTTTGTGTAACTGAACAGCCGTGTCACCGAGTGAGATAGACAGGGTTAAAGATGTGAATAACGGAGAGACCCCGAATTTTTTTTTTTTTTTTTTTTTTGGCCACAGCTTTTCTATTCGCCATTTATTCAGCTGGACGAAACTTGCACCAGAGATTAAAAAAAAAATGCTATAAAATTTATCATTTTCAACGATAGATGACTTACCGAAACGCACAGCCTTGCAACTTCCCTGTCCATGAGAAATTACGAAAGTAGTTTCCCTCTGCCTCCCTCCGTTCTCCATCCCTCTCGGCATCCGACCTTCTGCCGACTAATGCAGCCATTGTCGTCGGCGTCAGAGATCACCCGCTGGCGTAGGACGCTCGGCCAGGAAGGTCGGCGGGAATCCATTGCTCTCGCCGTGCATTAGCTTCCTGCCCTTTTTCCACTGCTTGGAAAGCCCTTTGCTCCGAGTTGTTGCCACGCGGACGGCGGTTTAAGGGGAGGGGGGAGAACTCAGAATAATGAAGGGAAGGCCGCTGCTTCGTAAGATTTTTCAGGGAAAAATTTAATCACATTCGATACTGATACGACGTAGGTTGATGTTACATCACATAGTAATAGGCAATGGATTAGCAGATAGATAACAATAGATGAAAAAGCCATAGAATTGGACCAGACAAAACAAAAAAGAACACAATATGAAGTTACGCATAAGCATGTGTATATTAGTGT
>NC_091575.1:35365046-35367546 GCF_042767895.1 Penaeus vannamei
CCGGAATTCCTCTTTCTGGGGACATTGCGGGGCCTCTGCCTTCTTAGGGAGGGAGGTTCGATATTAAAAGCCACGACTGAGAAAAAAAAAACTATTGTAGTAATGATGATCATGAAAGTGATGACTATTATGATAATTCCTATAGCAACAGCAGCCGTAGAATATATGTAATATGAGTAACAATATCAATCAAGAACAACGTCCATAATAATGCCAGTGATAAAAATAGTAACAAATACGATGACCAATAGCAACGTAAGAGCACCTATTATCAACTTTATATGAGCGTGAAGTACAAACTCCAGTCAAACGGAGAAATGCACAAGAACTACCTTTTTTATTTCTACGACAACAAATAACTTTTCTTTTTTTACAGATTTCCCCGAAAGAGTTTGTGATTGGCCATCTTTCCCAGCAGCACGTTCTGAAAAAGACCGAAGATTTGCCTGAATTTCAGTTGCATCTGATATTGGTAAAACCTTGCTATTGCATATTGGTGTGACAGCTTTATCCGCTCTGTGGATTTGCACTCGTTCTTTTAGGGTTTGATGTCGGTCTCACGTCCTTTTGTTCGAAATGACGTTGTGTTTCGATCTGCAGTTATCGAGATTCGGTCCGTGTCGAGTCAGCATCACGGATACGGTAATACAAGTAAATAAATTAATAAATTGTTTATGAAATCATTTAAGATTAAATAGATAAATGAACATAATGAAGAGAAAACAAAAAGATATAGTAATAAAAAATCGCGTTCCTTCTCAGGTTTTGGGAATAATAACAATAACAAGAAATAAGAGATTATCACTGGCGGGACCATTTCTTTCTAACCAGTTAATTTTCTCTTATCCATATGTCGGTTTTATCTCTCCATTTATTCTTCCCTCTGTCGTTTTTCCTCGGTTACTCGATCTCCCTCGTTCCCTTTTCCACGTTCCTCTTCATTCCCCTCCTTCCCTTCACATTTCTCTTTATCTCCTCACACTTGAGTGTCCGGCCTGCCTCGAGCCTGACACTCCCTTGCTTCGAGAGGCTTCCGGTGCTCTGGCGCTCGCCCTCCCTCCCTCCCTCCCTCCTTTCCTCTGCTCCTACCTCCCTCCCTTCCTTCCCTCCCTCTACCCCTTTCCTTCCCTTCTCTCCCTACCGTTTCTCTTTCCCTCCCGATCCCCTTAACTTCTCCCCCTCGAGCGGCCGCCCAGCAAACACGACAGCCTTGTTCCGTGTCGTGACGTGCTGGTCCCGCCGCCGCTTTGCATTCCGTAATCCTCCCCAGCTGTTGCTTCCTCGCTATCAGCGAATCCAATTCCGCCCCGACGGCCGCGCGCGCCTCGGCACCTCGCGGTTGTGCGCCGCCGCCACGCTCGTTCTGCCGGCGGCCTCCGCGGAGCCCGGGACTTCTTGCTCTTCTTTCCTTGCTTTTGCGGCAGACATTTCTCTGCCTGGTGTAGTCTGTGGCTGTTTGTCTGCCTCAACCTATCTCTGTCTCTATATATCGATCTACCTGATACTTTGTCTGTCTGTCTGTCTCTCTCTCTCTCTCTCTCTCTCCCTCTCTCTCTCTCATCCTCTCTCTCTCTCTCTCTCTCTCTCTCTCTCTCTCTCTCTCTCTCTCTCTCTCTCTCTCTCTCTCTCTCTCTCTCTATCGATCTATTTATATCTCTCTCTATCTATCTCTCTCCCTCTCTCTCTCTCTCTCTCTCTCTCTCTCTCTCTCTCTCTCTCTCTCTCTCTCTCTCTCTCTCTCTCTCTCTCTCTCTCTTTCTTTCTCTCTCTCTCTCTTTCTCTCTCCCTCCCCCTCTCTCTCTCTCTCTCTCTGATGTTAACATTTTCTACATCGCATTTTATAATTCACACACAACGAGGGCTCTTTTTCACCATTACTGTTTACTGTTTTCCGCCAAACAAAGCCTGGGCGCGAGCGCCTTTTGACATCGCGCAGCGTAAACACCTTTGCCTGGGCCGCTTTTTGTCGTCGTTGTTTCCCGGCGTCTAAGGCCAAACTAATCCCACTTGACCCAGCGGCAAAAAGCGTGGCAACACAACAGAGGCGAAGGTGTTTCATGTGAGCGCTCTTTGAAGTCCTTTTTCCCTTCTTCTCTCGGGGACTTCTATTAGAGGCCGTTTAAGAGCCGCGCGCTTTGAAACTGCTTGGCGACACACGTGGCTTTGATCCCGGGGCACGAGAGGCCGGAACCGCTTATTTATTTGGGAAATTCACTCGCGAGGCAGCCCATAACAGGCCGCCATTCACGGCCCGCGGCGGACGCAGCCTCCGCCAAAGGGAGTTTAATTTAGTCGGTTCCCAGATATCAAGCGCAGGCTGGCTTGCCTGCAACGTTGTATTAACTTACAAAGGCTGCGGCCGGACGACAAAAAACGCTGATGTGAACCACGCGAGATGAAAATTCGATAAGGGCTGCATTAAAACCCGCGTTTGATGGCCTCCGCTGGGGTCGCCCGGGACGCGCTGCCCTGGGGCTTCCCCGCGGCAGCAGGCGAGAGC
>NC_091575.1:35390046-35392546 GCF_042767895.1 Penaeus vannamei
TTATCATTATCATTGATATTATTACTGTTATTGTTGTTTTTGTTATGATCATCATTATTATTATCATTATTATTATTATTATTGTTGTTGTTGTTGTTGTTGTTGCTGTTGTTATCATTACCATCATTATTACTATCATCATTATTACCATTACTTTTACTACAACCATGATTACTATATTATGATAAATATCATTTATACTATCATCATAGTCATGCTTATTATCATTTTGTTATCTTCATTATTGCTATTATTATTATTATTATCATTATCGTTATCACCATTGCTGTTGGTGGTTCTATTATTATTTTCATTATTGTTATCTTTTCAATTTAATTATCATTATTATCATCATCATTGTTTTTTTATCATCTGTATTATTGTTGCTATTGTTATGATTATTTATGTTCATTAGTATTATCACGCTTATTATCATTATCAGTCTCATTTTCCTTTTCACTGCTCCTATCATCATTAACACAATGCTCATCACAGTCATTACCATCACTTCCATCGTTATTTCACGTCCGCTTCCTCTTACCAGCGTTAATATTATCCTGGATGATATCCCGCTAACCATGTGCAAGGCACTCTTCCTCCTGGCGCCGCCCTCTCCCCTTCCTGATTGCCACCCGGCGGCCTCGACACCGCAAGGGCACGGCGGCTGCGTCCTTGGCCAAACATTTCCTACAACGCAACACCTGCTTTCACCCTGTCTCCGTCCGTCTGGCTCTGTCTGTCTGTCTCCGGCCGCCTGGTTCTGTCTGTCTGTCTCCGGCCGCCTGGCGCTGTCTGTCTGTCTCCGTCCGCCTGGCTCTGTCTGTCTGTCTCCGGCCGCCTGGTTCTGTCTGTCTGTCTCCGGCCGCCTGGCGCTGTCTGTCTGTCTCCGTCCGCCTGGCGCTGTCTGTCTGTCTCCGGCCGCCTGGTTCTGTCTGTCTGTCTCCGGCCGCCTGGCTCTGTCTGTCTGTCTCCGTCCGCCTGGCTCTGTCTGTCTGTCTCCGTCCGCCTGGTTCTGTCTGTCTGTCTCCGGCCGCCTGGCTCTGTCTGTCTGTCTCCGGCCGCCTGGTTCTGTCTGTCTGTCTCCGGCCACCTGGCGCTGTCTGTCTGTCTCCGGCCGCCTGGCTCTGTCTGTCTGTCTCCGTCCGCCTGGCTCTGTCTGTCTGTCTCCGACCGCCTGGTTCTGTCTGTCTGTCTCCGGCCGCCTGGCGCTGTCTGTCTGTCTCCGGCCGCCTGGCTCTGTCTGTCTGTCTCCGTCCGCCTGGCTCTGTCTGTCTGTCTCCGTCCGCCTGGCTCTGTCTGTCTGTCTCCGTCCGCCTGGCTCTGTCTGTCTGTCTCCGGCCGCCTGGTTCTGTCTGTCTGTCTCCGGCCGCCTGGCGCTGTCTGTCTGTCTCCGTCCGCCTGGCGCTGTCTGTCTGTCTCCGTCCGCCTGGTTCTGTCTGTCTGTGTCCGGCCGCCTGGCTCTGTCTGTCTGTCTCCGTCCGCCTGGCTCTGTCTGTCTGTCTCCGGCCGCCTGGTTCTGTCTGTCTGTCTCCGTCCGCCTGGCTCTGTCTGTCTGTCTCCGGCCGCCTGCTTCTGTCTGTCTGTCTCCGGCCGCCTGGCTCTGTCTGTCTGTCTCCGGCCGCCTGGTTCTGTCTGTCTGTCTCCGGCCGCCTGGTTCTGTCTGTCTGTCTCCGGCCGCCTGGCGCTGTCTGTCTGTCTCCGTCCGCCTGGCGCTGTCTGTCTGTCTCCGTCCGCCTGGTTCTGTCTGTCTGTCTCCGGCCGCCTGGCTCTGTCTGTCTGTCTCCGTCCGCCTGGCTCTGTCTGTCTGTCTCCGGCCGCCTGGTTCTGTCTGTCTGTCTCCGGCCGCCTGGCTCTGTCTGTCTGTCTCCGACCGCCTGGCTCTGTCTGTCTGTCTCCGGCCGCCTGGTTCTGTCTGTCTGTCTCCGGCCGCCTGGTTCTGTCTGTCTGTCTCCGGCCGCCTGGCTCTGTCTGTCTGTCTCCGACCGCCTGGTTCTGTCTGTCTGTCTCCGGCCGCCTGGCTCTGTCTGTCTGTCTCCGGCCGCCTGGTTCTGTCTGTCTGTCTCCGGCCGCCTGGCTCTGTCTGTCTGTCTCCGTCCACCTGGCTCTGTCTGTCTGTCTCCGTCCGTCTGGCTCTGTCTGTCTGTCTCCGTCCGTCTGGCTCTGTCTGTCTCCGGCCGCCTGGCGCTGTCTGTGTGTCTCGGGATTTGGGAGACTTTTTTGTGTGTCTTTGTGTCTGTTCTTCTCTCTGATTTGCTTTCGACTTTCTCTTTATTCTGTTTTGTTATCATTATCATCATTATCATCATCATCATCATCATCATCATCATCCTCATCATTATTATCATTATTGAATCTTTGGTAATGCACTTTCTCTTTGTCTCTTTCTCTCTGCCTCTCTCTCTATCCATCTATCTATTTATCTATCTATCCCTATCTCTCTTTCTCACTCTCTGTCTGGCCCCCACCTCTCTCTCTCTCTTCCTCTTTATCTTTCGCCCCC
>NC_091575.1:35440046-35442546 GCF_042767895.1 Penaeus vannamei
ACTAACTGGAACTTGTCTTTGATATCATTAAATTTTCTCATCCATGAATTCATAGTAGCAATAAATAATTATCGTTCTGATTTTCAGTGCTATACATTTTTCTCATTATTTGTGAGATCATTACCATTTGTGTCTAAATAGCTTACCCATTTCATGATCGTCGACAACTTAAAGACCAAATATTTTATGCCAGAAAATCATCGGAGTTGAAGCTTCATTCGGAGAAAATCCATTCACACGTTTACATGAGGAGTTAGACCTTTCTAGTAAATATCCACTCCGACTGCTGGCGCTTGGATTTTTTTTTCTGAAAATGAATGTTTCCGTTTGTGTGTGTGTGTTTCAAAGATGCCCTTAAAATTTTATCTCTCAGACTCGGCCCAGACGGCGGGCAGCTACACCAACAGAAAACAGTAATACGATCAGAAGCTCCTGATGTTTGCAAGGACTTCTCTCTGCAAATCGGGTTCTCTGTCTTGCTGCACCTGAAGACAAAGCATCGGATCCGCCTTGGATTGGGAAGCTGATACAGAATATTTGTTTTTCTCTCATTTGACTGACGCTTGCAATGTACGGCTAAAGGACACCCAAATTATTAAAATTTGATTTGTTGCCCAAAGGTAAATTCTTTGCCAACCTCCTAGAACCAGTGGTGTTTTAGGGAGAGAGAGAGAGAGAGAGAGAGAGAGAGAGAGAGAGAGAGAGAGAGAGAGAGAGAACGTGGGACAGAAAAAGAATTGGTTCATTTCTCCGTTTATTTTGCATATTCCAATATCATTTCCGTTGTCTGCTGCGGTTCACCCTTCTCAGACTTCACCAGCCATAACCGCCGTAGCTACCACCATAACCGCCGTAGCTACTACCATACCCACTATACCCATAACCACCATATCCGCTTCCGTAGCCACTATACCCGCTTCCGTAACCGCCATACCCGCCGTGGCCGCCGTAGATGGGCAGGGCGACCGTCGGGTAGAGGGCGAGTGGGCGGTGGCCACCAGAAAAGCCCCCGCCACCGAACTTCTTGAAGTGACCGGCGCTCGACGACGACAGGGCACTCACGACGACCAGGAGGAACAGCAGCTGAGGAATTAAGGGAGATAAGACGCAAGAACGGAAGAGATGGGTATACAGAGAGTGATAGAGAGAAAACAAAATTAGAAAGTTTAAAGTAGCATGTAATAAATGATTGATCTTAAAGTGAATATAAATGAACAAGCAGCACCTATAAAATCTCAACACAATACCTAGACATTTACACAAACATCAAGTGTGACTTAGCTGAATAATCACAATCTTATGTCTAAGCCACAGGAGTGTTGATACATATCCCATGATATGTCTTATACTTACAGACTTCATTTTGAAGACTGTGTAGTGCTTATGAATGCATCGTGAATATTGGCCCAGGATATATACTACATGCAGCCTTCGGGGTGTCAAGTGCCGAGGTTAGACTGTAAGGTCGAGGAAGCCCAGTGTCTGCGAGCAATCAGGAACCCTAATGACAAAGCAACAATGTCTTGGGTTTTACGTAAAGGGATACTTATAAAATTGTATCATATTCCTGGTTTCCTGTCTGCACGCCACTGGTGGAAGAACCAGTTATTGCTGTTTAGAGACAAAACCACATGAATGCACAGCCGCAGACATGGCCACTCACACCCACACACATACATGTACTCTCTTTCTATCGCATATGCGTGAGAATGAGAAGTGTCTGTCTGACTCTATCTCTCACTCTTTTTAACTCTTTTCTCTTTTTTTCATAAACTATTATAACAGCTAAGGCGTAAATTAGGCTACATACCTACTTCATGTAATGAGATAATGCACTTGCTCGTGGGAAGATCTTAAAATCCTCACAATGGAACTGCATTGTTAAGAGACAAGCCTAAATCCCTCTTTCCTCTGCTGCTTATCCAATTACACTTTACATTTACCTTATCATTTCCACCTGGTCGCACGGACACCTGTGCTCATGGGTGGACTTACCTTGCGCGTTGGATAAATTTACCTTGTTCGTTCTTGCAGGTGCTCTCCCGCTTACCAACAAATAAATCGTCTGAGTCAGGGCACGGTAACAGGAAGAGCCTAAATGAATCTGTCCACTTCGTATTGCACTAACCAAAGCCTACATCTCGCCTTCCTTTTCATTCGTGCATGTCTCTAAACACACCTTGCATAATTATCGTTGTTGTCATCATCAATACCATCATCAACATGAACATGATTATGAATATCAAAACCATCATTATCTTCATCATCGACATAAACGCTATCATCATTATCATTATCACATTCATTAGCACCATCACCGTCATAATGATAATCATTATTATCATCACCATCATCTTAGTCAATATTTAAATTTTCAATCTTCTAATTATCTGTTACTTATATCATAATGGTTGTGGTAATCATCACCACCATTACTTCTATTGTGAACCAACACTACAACTACATCACTCTAAATGATTTGATTCATGATGTTATGGCA
>NC_091575.1:35547546-35550046 GCF_042767895.1 Penaeus vannamei
GGGGTAGAGGAGAAAAAGAGATAGAGTGGGGAGAGGCAGAGAGAAAACGTATAGAGTCAAACAATATGAAAATTATGAAAATGTAAACTGAAAAAGAAAAGAAATGAATCTTATGTTTACAGTATGTCAGTAATTGTACCGTATGAATATTACTCTTATGAGAGAGTATGACTTTGTTTGTTTACCTGTTTGATATGGAGCAATGGAGAAAATTCTATTGTATAGAGACTACATTCCTCTTCGCCCTGTCTTCCATTCTTTTTCATCTGGATAAGCTATACATTCGTTCACTGAAGCACAGAATCCATCGCTCGAAGGAGTGTGGTCTAGTTAGTAAACTCCCATCCATGGTGATTTCCCCAGGTCCAATCTACATGTGTGATATGGTGTGTCTAAAGAAAAGTTTTCGTGATTGTCACTAATGGATTAATTTTCCGCACCGCAGGATGAGGAACGCGGAAGGATTACGCTTTACTAAATCCTCCTCCTGAAAAATGCAGATGACCGAGACTACGTTAAAAAAAAAATCTGAGCCTCTCTCGCCAATAATTTTCTTCTCGAGAGGGAGTTATCTTGTCAAATAATTCTGATTTAGAATATGAATATATTGGTACTTCTAGGGCTGTTATCCAATAAACAGGAGCGATGTGCTTAAGGGATTCCACGAACGACGCCGCGGGTGGATGATGGTATTAGCCGAGGCTGAGGCTGGCCATAGAGTGGAGGCGAAGAGGGCGGGAGGCGAGGGCAGGTGGCCTTGGGGGGTCCGAAGCCGCCGCCTCCTTGGCAGTAAACATTATCGATTCTCTAAACGCTGATAAAGAGGATAAAGACATGAACATCAACAAGTACAGAGAGAGAACTATGATGATGTTGATCTTAGTGGTAATGAGGATGATAACTATAAAGACAGTACTAGCAATAATATCGACGACGACGACCATGAAGATTGTGATGGTGACGATGACGATGGGAAGGAACAAAGAGAAGGATTCTTATGGGAATGGGAATGCTTAAATGTTTTACTTTCTGTCTGTCTCGGTCTGTCTCTCTCTGTCTCTGCCTCTCCTTTCTCTCTTTGTCTTTGTCTCAGTCTCGGTTTCTCTCTCTCTCTCTCTCTCTTTCTCTCTCTCTCTCTCCTCTCTCTCTCTCTCTCTCTCTCTCTCTCTCTCTCTCTCTCTCTCTCTCTCTCTCTATCTCTCTCTTTCTCTCTCTCTCTCTCTCTCTCTCTCTTTCTCTCTCTCTCTGTGTCTTTCTGTGTGTCTCTCTCTCTCTTTCTCTCTCTCTCTTTCTCTCTCTCTCTCTCTCTCTCTCTCTCTCTCTCTCCACTGCAGAGAAAATTGTATAATAGATATTCTTGATAAATAAAATATATATATTCACCTTGTATTTACGTACATCTGCAATTCATATTCATTTTTTCAATGGCGGATGCGATATATAATTTTACTTCAAAGTTGGTTTGCTTTTCTATTCCATTTGCATTATTTATGAAAGGAATTTTTGCCATGCATTCGACAACTATTGCTGTCGTATATTTGGAAACTTTGGCTGCATATATTTGCGCCGAAGCTCCTTGCCACTTTATCCCCGATGCACAACAGCCACCACAGCTTATCCCGCGATAAATCCCAATAGGATAAAAATTCAGAGACTGTATCCCCTTCAGAGCCGTGGCTGAAGAGACCACGGTTCCCCTGCTTGCGTTCGTAGAAGAGTGGAGGCTTGTCTATGCATGTTCAATATCTTTTTCTCATGATGTCAATACTAAATTCGGGGACGCTTTCTGGCCGAGCCAAACATTTGTCAGGAGTGTCGATAATGCAGTGTGTGCTGCCGACGCGGCCCCGAGGGATGAGAATTCTCGCGTTGGATTACACGAGCCGCAGAGCTCGTTGAGGGAGAGGAGGGAGCGGCTCGTGCGCGCGTATGCAAAGCAGCGTTTACGGAGATAAGGTAGCTACGAATAAAAGATTCTCATGGCACGGACATGGGACGCGTTTTTACGGAAAGGAACAACGTATCGACGAAGCGGGCATATTCTGCTGCAAAGGAACGAAGGATTTTTAGAGTATTGAAATGAAGAGCTTTTTGGCATTATATGTACGTATGTATTTATCTAAATGAATCTCCATTTATTTATATCTTTTACTGACATGGCTATGTAGCGAGTGTTCACGTTAGAAAGATTCACAAAAATTCTTTTTTCCTGTCTTTAAGCATTTCTTCCCTATTCCTTCTCCTCCTACCTCCCTCTCTGTCTCCCTCTCTTTCCTCGTCTGCTTCGCCCCGTCTGCCCCATGCCCAGGACCCCCTCATACGAGACCCGATCTCGTCTGCGATCTCCCTAGCCCCCTGCCGCGGCGGCCGCTCCTTGCAACAGGCGTGAGTGCGCGAGGGCCCCGGGCCACGAGGCGAGGATACGCCTCACCATCTTTGCCTCGGCAGGAGAAATGCGCCGCGGCGCCTCGACCCGGCTCGGAGCGCCTGCAGTAAGGCG
>NC_091575.1:35567546-35570046 GCF_042767895.1 Penaeus vannamei
GAAAGTGTGGGTACAACATGCATGACTTCCCTATCACACGAGGTGGTGAGCGAGAAATGGATATAGACTAAAAGGAACCGAATAGAAAGACGGACATTATAACCAAAAGTGAGAGAAAATTACTTTTCATGCAGGAAGGACAAGGCAGTGTGAATAAGCAACTCGCCTCTGATCTTCACTCCACCGTCGACGCTCTGTTAATGAGGTTTATGATGCGCTGTCATGACACGGGAGAAATGGAGCCGTTTGCATGTACCTGCATGTCTTTTTCAGCTTTTATTCATTTTGCATTCATCGGTTTGCTTGTTTATTCATTAAACACATTTCCATTGGTCTGATTCATTTGAGGAGAGAGCTAGACTTTTGAGTCGATTTGAGTTCATCTTCGCACTGGGAACTCATTTAAAAGTTGGGTCTTCCATCCTTTTCTCTTTCGGTGTAGTGAAGACCTCTCCGCTGAGCAGCCGCGGCGATCGCTTTTTGCGTCGAAGGTCGGTAAGATCGTGCGCTCGTGCCGGTTGGCGTGAATGCCGTTTTTTCGACATTTTAATATAAAGGGCCTGATCTTTTGTATGAACTGGTCTGGATGAAAAGAAATCATCACTTCTTCAACCTCCCAGGTATCCCTTTCAATTTGTGTCTGTCTTTGTCTATCTGCCACTCTTCCTTTTCTTTCTCTGCCTCTGTCTTCTCTCTCTCTTTCTCACTTCGTTGTTCGTCCGGGATCATCATCTCTCACTCCGTCAGCAAAACCTGCTCCTTCCGTCTCGCCCGTGTTCAGCAAGAGCCGCCTCGTCGCTCGCTGTCCGGCGCCGTCAGAGTGTATCGACAAGTGCTTTTCGTCGCGAGCTTTGGCACGCCGCAGAAAACACTCCCTCTCAAAACTTCTTCGTGCATTGGCAGGACCTCGAGTCTTCTCAAGACACTTTCAAAGTATTGTGCATGATTTAGATTCTGCCTTCAATTACCTGGTAAAAGAAGGAAATAAATGCTAAGACGTGTTTGCTCACACACACGAACATGCAAAAGGATAAGGAGAAAGAAAAGATATATATAAATATAAATTTCAGAAAAAAAAAACGTCGCTCAAATATCATGTAGGATCACTATTACTGCATTGTCTTGAAAATTAGAACACTAAAAAACGTGATATATATATATATACATATATATATATATATATATATATATATATATATATATATATATATATATATATATATGTGTGTGTGTGTGTGTGTGTGTGTGTGTGTGTGTGTGTGTGTGTGTGTGTGTGTGTGTGTGTGTGTGTGTTTGTTTGTGTGTGTGTGTGTGTGTGTGTGTGTGTGTGTGTGTGTGAAGATCATTATTTATTCGACATTTAAAAAGGTGCGCTGGTTCTGATGTCAAAGATGCATATTCGTCACTGAAACGTTTGTTTACATATTTTTATATTTCTAAAGGTATATCAATATAGCAGTATTTAGTGTTATAACAGATAGAGTATATTATGATAATCATTTATAAAGGGTTTGTGTGTTTGAATATTAACAATTCATTTAGGGGAAAGCAATAAGCTCATTGTCTTAACGATTTCTAGTCAGACGAGTCCTGGTAAGCTTAGTTCTGGTATTTAAAGTCAAGTTTTTCTCTCATATAATAGATTGTAATGCTTGATAAGAGTATTAACATAATTGTTAAATCTCTATGTATTGATTTGTGAAAACTAAGACAAGTCCTGGCCTTCCTCTTGAACACAGAGAGATATGGTGGAGAATAGACTAGAACAACATGCCATAATGCAAGGAATATTGTAATGATTATGTCCTAGGAAAAATCATGGAGAGCAAGGTGATAGACTGGGTGTGAGTTGTGGTCTCTTTTCCATCTCATGTATATTTTGTATTTTGTTTATTGATATAATTTGATTTATGATTAATATGAAAAGGGAGGGTATAGGGTAAGCTTTAGATATGAATTAAATTATTTGAGAATGTGGCTTATTTAAATTTTGTTTATTGCTAAGATTTCCATAATGATATGACACTTGTTTCTTATATTTTGTTTATAGAACGAAATACTAAGGGTTAAAAATGGTTCTATGACAGTTGAAATTTGGCACACCCTCAACAAGTGAATAAATTAATTCCCACACCCATGAGCCGTAAAGACCGTTAGGTTACGGTACCCAGGAAGATTTAACGGTGCAATAAATGCATATATATATATATATATATATATATATATATATATATATATATATATATATATATATATATATATATATATATATATATGGCCTTCTACCTCCTCTGCAAGACCCCTAATAAACTGTTCCTTGTCCATTCTTAACAGTGACTGAGTTCTGCGCATCTGAGTACGGTGCAAATCTCGATCACCTGTCAGACGAGCTGCACAACAAGCATCTATGGCATCCAGAGTCTCCTATGAGATGAAATTCTGTCTTGCTCTCGAGTATTCACCAATCTTTACTTGAGCTGCATCAAGCTTTTCGCGCTTG
>NC_091575.1:35632546-35635567 GCF_042767895.1 Penaeus vannamei
AATAGTCATAATCATCATGATAATCATAATA
Organism: Penaeus vannamei; assembly: GCF_042767895.1. Lineage (NCBI taxonomy): Eukaryota > Metazoa > Arthropoda > Malacostraca > Decapoda > Penaeidae > Penaeus > Penaeus vannamei. The sequence continues at coordinate 35,632,578 of NC_091575.1, forward strand.
ACAATAACAATATTAACAATAAAAATACTAACTATATTATTAAGGATGATGATAATAATAATGAAAATAATAATAATGAGGGCAATGATAACAAAAATAATAATAAAAATATTAACAACAACAATAATAATAATAACAAAAACAATGATGATAATAATGATTATAACATAATAACAATTATAATAATGATAATGACAATAGTAATAACAATGATAATGATAATGATAATAATGATCATTATTATCCCTAATGATAATGATCTTTATTATCATTATTGTTATTATAATCATTATTATGGAATAGTAATAATGAAAATAATAATGTCGGTGATAATAGCAACGATGAAAAATAAAAAGGTGATAATAATGATAATGAAAGTGATAATGATAAGGATGATTAGAAAGTTAATAATCATGATCATGATGATAATAGTAGTAAAGATGATAATGATGATATTAGTAATAACAACAATAACAATAATAATAAAATAGATAATAATAGTAGTAGCGATAACAATAATAATTATGCTTATGATGATGTAGATGATGATGATGATGGTGATGATAATGATAATAATAATGATAATAAGAAAAGTAATGACAATGATCATAATAATGATAATGATTATACTAATGATAATATTAATCATGATAATGATGATAATAGTGATAATCAAAGTATTGATAATAATAATAATAAGAGTAATAATGATAATAGTAATAATAAGAGTAATAATGATAACAGTAATAAAAATGATTATAACAATAATAAAACTAAGAAATACTACTATTATAATCATTATAACTACTGATATTGCAGTTATCAGAGACACACATAAATCTATATTCACATCCCTGCCGAATCTTAATCGAAACCAACACATATACATTAATATTTCAGCTCTCAGTTGCATCTCACGCGGCAGACATCAAACGAAGAGCAGTTTCAACATTATGATGTGAATTATACCGAGGACATATGTTGAGTGTCGCTTATCTCGAACATACAAGGTTTATAACGTTGTCTCCTCCTTACCTGTGCTAAAGTGTCGGGGTCCTTATAAGTATATGTGCACTTTGGTCTAGTGAACCATTGAGCACACTTATAATATTTTCTGATAAGTATGTAGTCCGTGGTTAATTTTAATGAAAGAGTATGGGATTTAATGTTTAATGCTCAGGGTCATCGTCAGTGTTTTTATTTATCTATTTATTTCGCGTACTTTATATGTAATTTCGAAATAATTGACCCCTGTCAGATTCATAAAATGCTTGTTATCAGCAGTCATCGGACAATTGAAATAATGTGGGCAATTTTAATCAACTGGTTGAACACTAAAAGGCATGTAATCATTGATCAAACTGAGACAAGGAAATCTTTCATTATAATGGGATATTTAATGACGTTTTTATTCATCAAAATTACCGCTAGAAATAGTTTGTTCGGGTTTATATATGTAAATATATAAGTATATATGCATATATATGTGTGTGTGTATAAATATATGTATGTATATGTATACACACACCCATACACACAGGCAAACACACACACACACACACAAACACAAACACATATAAAGTATATATATATATATATATATATATATATATATATATATATATATATATATATATATATATATATAAAATTATCTATATATGAATGTATATGAATATCTATCTATCTATCTATCTATCTATCTATCTATCTATCTATCTATCTATCTATCTATCGATCGATCGATCGATCTATCTATCTATATATTGTGTGTATGTGTTTCTGTATGTGTGTAAATAGCTCCACTTATATGCGTCCATACACATATGCACTCTTGAAAAAGCAAACCTGGAATCGAAAGCAGAAGCATCACAGGCCCTTCCCACCTTGCCCCCATCTCAAATAGGCCTGAGAGTCTCGCTCCATAAGCTCGCCAGCCCGTGACAGCGTCTGGCAGGGGTCTGGCACGCACCCAAGAGTCCCTTCATCGCCAGAGACAGAGGGACCAGCTCCAGGGGGTCGGTTGAGGGAGTAGCTTATGCTATGATTTGTTCCATCAGTTTTCTTCCAAGTAAATCTCTCGAAGTATTGATTTTTATGTGACTGATTTGGGGGTTTCTTTGCATAAACGCGTGCAGTGATTTTTGAAATAGATTGGTAGATGATTAAATGAATAGAGAGACTGATATCTTATATGATATAGTTAAGTAAAAGATAGAATGTTGCAGAGAGATATAGCTAAGGAGATACAACTAACTAAGTAACTGAGCTAATGAAGGAGAAAAACTGAGATATCTGTATATATATACGTATATATATGTATATATGTACGTATATATATGTATATATATACGTATATATGTATACACACACACACACACACACATATATATATATATATATATATATATATATATATATATATATATATATATATATATATATATATATATATATATATAAAGAGAGAGAGAGAGACGGAAGCACAAAAAACACATTGCATATTATAATTATAACGCTTCTTATTATGATGGAATGACAATCATATAGCACTTTACTGATGATAAAATTAACCTGTTTAATAGCACTCAGAGACAAAAGTGTATAACAGAAGCACTTACACATTTTCAAACTGCATGGCGGAAGCAGCATTTGAATACATTATGCACTTCCTGTATCTTGCAATAACAGTTCGTTTCAGTGCATTAATGTATCTGAATAAAAATGATGAGAGATTGAATCCATCCGTAGTAATACATAACAATGGACCATTGCTGACATTTGCAATTACTCTGTGATTCATTCGCTTTACCGCCGCAAAATGCCTGTTTATAAACATATTTACGGAATTACCGAACATTGACAGTAATCATGACCATAAATACTACTAAATCGATGGTTTTGAGTGTGCAACCATGCAACGTGCGTGAACATCAAGCAATAATTGATGTTGCTGATATTGCTAAGTTGCATAATATATAATTGAATTT
>NC_091575.1:35643567-35646067 GCF_042767895.1 Penaeus vannamei
TATATATATATATATATATATATATATACATATATATATATACATATATATATACATATATATATATATATATATATATATATATATATATATATATAGACACACACACACACACACACACACACACACACACACACACACACACACATATATATATATATATATATATATATATATATATATATATATATATATATATATGTATGTATGTATGTATGTATGTATGTATGTATGCATTGATGGTTTTCATTTCTAGACATCTAAAAATAGTACATTAGATATGGTTATGGATATTAGAAAATGAGTTATATCATTTGGTGGCTCTGATAACAATAACATGCTGTACAATTTAGTTTCCCCTATATGTATGCTATACATGGTGCATTGATAATGGTAAGACGTGTCCTTTCTAGGACCCTGCTTGTGCATTCCTTTGCCTACCAACTACCAGGATATCCCTGAATGAAAGCTTGGTGCCAGACATCTCCATTTACTTGATTATCAGGTCTATGGTATTCTTGTAAATATGTCGAAAAGGAAAAGGTAGACATGCTTTCGTCATTTATTTAAGCTTCCACCTCTCTAATTTGGCCCGAAGCCTCCATGGGTGCTTCTTACCTTTGCCCAAAGCAGTCCAAATTCGCGGCACCGATCCCCGCCGCTGTAGAAGCAGGAATTAGTCGTCTGTATAAAAAGGGAAGACCACGCTGCTTACGGTGCACTTGTGTCCAGATCGACCAGGATTTCACACAGCGAAATGAGAATCGTAAGTGAACCAAGAGTGCACATTCTGTTTTGGTTTCCATCCAAAGAGTTCAACTGAGCGCATGAGAGATATCAGTCAAGGTTGGAGAAGACTCATTCCTTTCATTCATTTTTTTATTTATTTCTGTGTACGTGTATACACGCACTAGCTGCCAGTGTGTGTGTGTGTTTTCGTGTGTATGTGCATTATGTGTGTGGGACTGTGTGTGCTTGTATCTGTGTGTGTGTGGGTGCATGTGCATAAGTATGCGTGAGTGTGTTTTATAATTATAAAAGTAATGATATTGATAATAATATAACAACTTAGTTATTCTGGGTGTTTATTTTGCTTCTAATTTACCCTCTGTGTGCAAGGAATGGCCAGGACTACCTTCCACTAGCAGCGCCGGGAAATGAACACCGGTCAGCAAGATTACGAGACGAGCCTGCTACCACTACACCACGGAGGTGTAGGCGACAGTATTTTCTACTTTAACAATCTCTCTCTCTCACTCTCTCCATCTATCTATGTTTCTCTCTGTCTATCTGTGTACCTCACCATCTCAGTCTGCCTGTTACTCTTTCTCCCATTTTCATATAACACATACTATTCAGTAATATCCCGCCCGCCTTCTCCTCTGCAGACGGCCCTGTTCATCGCGGTCTTGGTTGCGTTGGCGGCGTTGTTCACCGCCACCGAAGCCGACCCGACCTTCTTTAAGAACAAGGGCGGCGGCGCCGGCAAAGGCGGCGGCAAATACGGCGGCGGCGGGAAAGGCGGCGGCAAAGGAGGCCTGTTCGGGGGGCAGGGATTCCCGTTCCCTCCCTTCGGCGGCTTCTTCGGGAAGAAGGGATGAGCAGCGCGGGCGCGGAAAGGGCTGCAGGAGGAAGGATATCGGATGGTCCAAGTCGCAGGATTTGAGCGCTGTGTGCGGCTTGGCCTGAAAACAGGCAGCGCCCCTCGCTCTCGGGGGCTGGAAAATATGTATATAGCTAAAAAAATATATATATGTGTATATATAGCCTAAAGTACATGACCATAACATGAATGTCTTATATGTGTATACCATATTGGCCCTACCCGAACAGTGTAACCAATTTCCTGCACTACCTGTCTTATAGTCTCTCTCTCTTTCTATGCAAGCGTATAAACACACACACACACACACACACACTCTCTCTCTCTCTCTCTCTCTCTCTCTCTCTCTCTCTCTCTCTCTCTCTCTCTCTCTCTCTCTCTCTCTCTCTCTCTCTCTCTCTCTCTCTCAAACACACAAGCATACATTCTATCCTCATCCACTTATCTGCTTGCAATAGCAATAACACAGGTTAAATATTACAATGGAAAAAATAAGTCGAGGTCCTCTAAATACCGAGTAGAGGTCACAGAGACTTATGACTATGCTGAATGTTTAGAGAAAAATTAAAAGAATAAATAGATAAAAGGAATATAAATAAAAAGGATAATAAAACCGATAACAACAGTAGGAGGAACATCATAAAAAGGCTAAAATACTGCTAATGATGCGAAAAATGATGATACCAATGTTGCAAATAAAAGCGAGAAAGATGAAACAATACGATGGTAACAATAAGAGAACGACCAGGAATATAACTCTAGTAGGTGTGAAAAGAAGAAAAAGTGGAAATGGCCAACTCCAGTTTATACATGGATTCCAAGGAAAAGTAGAAAATAGAATCCTCATACAAGCAATTGACTTAATAAACAATATACTAGCTATATTTATACTACATC
>NC_091575.1:35721067-35726067 GCF_042767895.1 Penaeus vannamei
GCACAATTCAAACAAATCAGGCGTTCGAGTAGAATATTTTCTACGAATTAGGCAGCAGTTCAAGGTATATACAGGTGCGCAGTCACGATGGCCACAGAAGTAGAGATGTCTTTATCTCTACATTGCTCTCACTTTACCTTTTGCCAATCTTTTCGTGTTGCACCCTCAGCTCTATCTGTTCCTACTTACAGAGACGTAAACGAAATCAGGCGGGAAGAGATACAGTGGATTTAAGGGGCAACGCTAGTGCATGTGACTGGATTTCTGCCAAGGGGAGTTCGGATGTTCCGACGCAAAGGTTAGTGCGCTTAACAGAACTCTCGACTCACAATCAGAAATTTAGAAAACACATCTTTGATCCATATGCTTTACACCATCTATACTACTGCTATATAATAAACGATTTCATCGCATTTCCAAGGCTGAATATAGCAAGACACTCGAGGAAGGGTCCTTTTGACGGAGCTTTCATTAGGCCTCTCCCGATTGTGACGTCACACGTGAGCGCACGGAAGGGCTCGCCTGAATCAGTTCACATTATCGTCAGCTGATCGCGAGTCTTCCTTATTCAGTCAGCGTCCTTCGCACCGCCATAAGGAACCATTACTCTTCCAGTCTTCTGTCTCAGGGTTTAACTTGTCGGCTGTTATTGTTATAAGTGAACACTGCCAAAGTAATGAATATTTATAAAACTGCTTCTCGTAGACATGACAAAAAGACACACACAAGGAAACAAACAGACAATGATCATATCCATGGATGATGTGATGATAATGTTAATGGTAATGATAATAATAATGATGGTTATTATGATAATCTATAATAGAAAGAATAAGTATAAAAATAATGATAATAATAATAATAACAATGATGAGGATAATGGTAATGATAAAACTAATGATAATGATAATAGCGATAATGATAATAGCAACAACACTAATATCAGTAATAAGGATAAAGGCAATAGTAGTAGTAGTAGTAGTAGTAGTAAGTGAAACAAAACAATAAAAGCATAATGACGAGGAGGAAGATGTTGAGGAGGATGGTGATGATGATGATAACGATGATGGTAATGTAACAGAATGATAATGATAATGGGGATAACGCTGATGATAATAACAACAACAGTGACAGTACCGTCATTGATTTTCCCATTTAGCAGTCTCCTGTTTAATGATAAATTCAAGTTCAAGACAAAAGGCTTACCAAAAACTAAAGGTTTCAGTCATTTCCTTTAGCAGGTCTCAACAGTGCCTCCATTAATATTGTTGCTATTCCTAATAAAGCAGTTACTTTTGCCTTCAGATAAAGAGCTTTTATATATGGCCATAATTTATATACTAGTTCACCTGGCTATTTACGGAACATTTCTTTTATCCCGTTCAGTAGACTAGATCCATATCATAAAGGAGAAATCGCCCACTTATTCAATATCTTAGTATATTTGATTCATTACTATCAGTCTTATCCTTCTTAGATATTCAGCTCTTAATTTGTTCTTCATTCCCTAATTACGTCAGGATCCAAAATTTTTAGGAACTTTTGGCTATCGTTCTCTTGTTTAATCATTCCACCTTCCTCTTCTCATTCGTTATCTTGCATTCCATTCCTATCTCTTTTTGAATAGACTGTTCTGGCATAACCCTTTCTCGCTTTCATTTTCATTTTCCTCGGATATTTTAAGCAGTCCAAATGCATGATTCCCCTTTGCATTTCCTTCTTTGATTAAAATAACCTGCCTTTGATTTCCGCAGTACATGGCTAGATGTATCGTGTAAATTACAAATGTTAGGTGATAAAGGATCGTCTTGAAAGATCTTATTCCTGTGACAACGTTGTTTGCTTTGTCTTCTGTTCTTACATGGTATTTTCCATGAATTTCTTGAATTTTAAAAAATGTAGCATCCACGAGTGTAGGACAGGCCCGCGCGCGCGCGCGCGCGTGTGCGTGTGTGTATGTGTGTGTGTGTGTGTGTGTGTGTGTGTGTGTGTGTGTGTGTATGTGTGTATGTGTCTATATATATATATATATATATATATATATATATATATATATATATATATATATATATATATATATACATACATATATATACATAAACATATATATACACACACACAAACATATATGTATATATATATATATATATATATATATGTGTGTCTCTGTGTGTGTGTGTGTGTGTGTGTGTGTGTGTGTGTGTGTGTGTGTGTGTGTGTGTGTGTGTGTGTGTGTGTGTGTATGTGTGTGTGTGTGTGTGTGTGTGTGGGTATGTATGTATGTATCTCTCTCTCTCACTCTCTCTCTCTCTCTCTCTCTCTCTCTCTCTCTCTCTCTCTCTCTCTCTCTCTCTCTCTCTCTCTTTCTCTATGTATATATATATATATATATATATATATATATATATATATATATATATATATATATATATATATATATATATATATTTATATATATATATATATGGTAATTTTCTATATTACGTCCGCATTACCGATATCGACGATTTTGTATATATATATATATATATATATATATATATATATATATATATATATATATATATATATATATATATATATATATATATATATATTTATCTATTTATTTATTTATAACTGTTTACCTCTTTTACCTTATCGTGCTTTCACTTATTGTTTCCAGAATGCCGCGCTTTGCTACGCATTCATTGTGGCAAATGTAGATGAAAGGCATGGATGAGAATGAATATCTTCACGATACATATCGTGATATTCATTCTCATTCTTGCCGTTTCTACGTGTCTACATTAAGCATTGGTTAATATGTTTTCTGGTCTTTGCGGAACATTCGGTTGGGCGCAATTAGCGATAATCGTTGTTCAGACATTTCGCTCTTGGCCGCTGTATCACTTAGCCCTATGCTTAATAAGTTCGCCAAGAATGATAATATGATAATAATGAAAAGCATAATGATGATGATGATGATGATATTAGTGATATTAATGATAATAATGATAATTAAGTTGATGATGATGATAATAACGATTATGACAATATAAATAATGATAATAATAATGAGAATTATGATAATGATAATGATGATGATAATAGTAGTGATAATAGTAATAATCATCATAACAATGGTGATGATGATAATAATAATAATAATAATGAAAATGATAATGATAATAATATTAATAATAATGACAATAATGATAATGCTGATAATGATAATAAGAATAATGGTAATACTAATTATACTAAAATTGTAATAATGATAATAACGATGATAAAAATGAATTACATATAAAGTGAATGATAATAACCATCCTCATCATTATCATCATTGTCATCATCATCATTATCGTTAGGTTTCATTTCAAAACTAAGTAGTCTGATGGTTTTGTTATACGAAATGTAATAAATAGATAAATGAGATGAAATGGAACATCAGTAGAGAAAGAAGGTACACTGTACACATCTAGAGGTGGTTTTCAGTTACATCCGTAAAATGAAGTTAATAAACCGATATTCAGTCCAGGATTACGCTCTCGGTTACGCGCATATATGCCGTTTGGTCTAAGCCTGCGCTGTCACAGAGCAAGCTTTTCGAAAATCATAATTTGAAAGTGAATCAACTGTCTGGAATTCAACTGACTGCTGATATATATATATATTTTTTTTCTTTCTTCTTCTTTTTTGACATGTGTTATGTAATGCGAATGTGCACAGAGTTGGTCAGCTACCACTATCCAGGGAATCTGCTAAAGATATAGAATTCTATTTTCACCGTTTATATATTTAACATCATAAAAAGTTGAGTTTTCATACAAAAGCCGGATATCATACAAACTGTAAATATTTTCATTTTGATACATACAATTATATGAGAAAAAATGTCATGACGACAGTCTATCTAAAATTCATTACTTATTCCTAAAGCAACAGAAGCAGCGAATCTCGACTAGATTTTCAGAGTTCCTCGAACACAAGTGCCTCTGAAAAGCAACAGAAGAATATCTACACGTTCAGTAGCAGACTCCTGTTCGCTGTCTTGGGCGCCCTTGCGCGCTGACCCTCAACCCTTGAATCCCTTGCCGTGGAAGGCCGGCCCGTGACCTAGGCCGAGCGGTTGGTGGAGCAACACAACGGGCTGGTGGACGAAGTGGACGGGCTGCGGTGCGAAGTGGAACAAGGGGGGTGGGTGAGCCACCTGGTAGATTACGGAGGGCCCGCGGTGGAAGCGGCGCGGCCGCACGCCCTTCGAGAAGCCAGGCTCAGGGATTGGGTCGGCGCCGACGACCGTCAGCACCACAAGCACCGCGACCACCACAAGGAAAAGGGTTGTCTGACGGGGAAATACGCATGTGGGGTCAGATAGGCATGTGGAGCGTTAATGAAATGACGAACTATCTAATGGGACCAACTTTAATGAGGTCCCTTCGTGTCGGGAGCTGAGGCTTCATCTATGGAACTGGTGTGACGTTATCTTTCAAATGCAGTGTGCTTCAAATGCAAATGTGATTTGTCGGCATGCGTGCGCTTTGTGTGCATGGCAAAAGGGGCGAGGGAGATCCAGGTCTACTTACGAACTTCATTTTGTTTTGGATAGAGGACTCGAGCTCAGCTGCTCTGCACTGACGTCCAACTCGGCTGCGTCGCTTATATACTCCTGTGACTGACAAAGGTCGAACAGAATGCATGACCTTGCTCCGGAAACATGTGGCAAGTTACTCATAAATTGAATGAATGTCACTCAAAACTACAATTACTTGGCCAAAAGCGTTTCTGTGATACGTTATTTAAACTATTATTATCTGTTGTTCATAACTGAGGAACCTAGATGTTCGAGACTTTAAAGCTTTTTCCCTTGCACTGGCGTTAGCAAAAACTAAAAATGCGATTAAACTAAAATGAAGCAGCTCCACATACAGTACAAAAACGTAGATAAAAACTATAAGAAAAAGCTAGTTTTATTTCTTGCCCGACAGGTGCATTTTTTTCTGACAGAAAAAAAA
>NC_091575.1:35838793-35843793 GCF_042767895.1 Penaeus vannamei
ACTTGCTTCATCTCCCTGACGTACACTCTAGGGACTATGGACGTGTCCGAATGAAGACAGAAGAATGAGCAGGTGTGTATCATCCCCTCATCAAAGTCATGGGGTGATATAAGGCCTCGGTTAAAGCCTTGACAATATCCATGTTTACATCCCCACTATGCATTGCAAATTGTGCAATTCCTGTTACTTGGTCAACATATCCTTGCTCGTTGTTTGATATGGAGAGTATGAATATTGAAAGTGTTTGTCATTTTTCATAGTTTGGCAGCTATATAGGTCCGCCGCCTTGGACTCATAAATTGCCAAAATATTGGGGTTAGACATTCACAATTTCTTCTAAATGATGAGTAATGAAAAAGTAACTTTGTTTTGTAGGATTTGGAGGCTATTCGGCGTCATCTTGGTAGGTATACCTTACCCTTGGTAACTGTGGTAGCCTTTTAGTATGCTATGAACAGCTGATACTACAATAGTTGAAAAGAACTTTGTATATATATATATATATATATATATATATATATATATATATATATATATATATATATATATATATATATGTACATATATATATATGTACATATATATATATATATATATATATATATATATATATATATATATATATATATTTATTTATTTATTCATTTATATTTATATATGTATATGTCTAAATATACATATATCTGATTTGTGTATATATATATATATATATATATATATATATATATATATATATATATATGTATATATATATATATATATATATATATATATATATATATATATATATATATATATATATATATACATTCACACGCACACACACACACATGTATATATATATATATATATATATATATATATATATATATATATATATATATATATATATATATATATATATACATATATATATATATATATATATATATATATATATATATATATATAAATCAAATATATGTTTATTTATACATACATACATACATACATATATATACATATATATATATATATATATACATATATATATATATATATATATATATATATATATATATATATATATATATATATATATATATATATACCTATATAAATGTAAACGCAAATCTAACTGAACTGAACTGAGCTCTAATGTACGTATTTCTGACATAGATGAATTCGAAACCGGTCAAATACATCTTTTGTATTGTGAAGATATTCACACACACACACACACACATACGGCGGAGAGTGAAGGGGGCGGGGCGACTCACAGTGGGCGCCGTGTAGTGGCAGTTCTTGATCTTCCTCGGGAACTTGAAGTGCTCCATCAAGTGGTCCACATACTCGATGAGTCGGTCCTCCGACGTGCCAGAAACGCTGATGTAATCCCATATCTGCAGGTGCTGCACCATCTCGCATAAGCCCACGCCGCCCGCGTGGGGGCACACCGGCACTGTGGGCGGAAGGTCTCAAGTTAATTTGGAACATGTCTCACATCTAGAATCAAACGTCTGTCTCTCTCTTATGCACAATTAAAAGTTCAAATTCTGGAGCAGTGGTTCCTAACCTTTTTAGAGTTACGGACGCCTTTAAAATGGACCTCCTTCCCCAGAAATATTTGCACACACTTCGCATGCTATGTGCCTAATGTACTTATTAATTGAGATTTGATTATATATATATATATATATATATATATATATATATATATATATATATATATATATATATATATATATATATATATATATATATATATATATATATATATATATATATATATATATATATGTCTGTGAGTGTATGTTTAGTCTTTGACTCCTAATATTATCTAAGATCAACATTGTTTTCGCTATCATCCTAATCCTATTGTGAATTAGATAATTCTTCTTTCTACAACTTGTTGTCATAAGACAACTCATTATCGCCAAAGGAGCCATTCCCGGAAATTCATCGCCTCCGGCGTCAATCTTAGTCCGTCATCTTCTCCTTATTTATTATCCCTCTTAGCCTCGTTCCCTTTTCATCATCGTCCCCTGCCACATGTCTCCCGCTTTATCGCCCTCTTGATGGCTCCATCCCGCGAGGCCGGCTCAGCCCTCCCTGCCGAGGCTCGGCCGCCCATCCCGCCCTTTACTGTCTTCTCCGCCGCTCGTCTCGCGCCTTAACGATGCTCACCGTTGAACTTCTTGGCCATGAGGTACACGGCCAGCACCTCCTGCACTCCGCCCAGCCGGCAGGCATCGATCTGGCAGTAGGAGAGCGCGCCTGCCTGCAGTAGCTGCTTGAAGACCACGCGGTTCTGGCACATCTCCCCCGTGGCCACGCCGATGCCCAGGGGTTTAAGGGCCTGCGGGGCAACGCCTTCGTTATTATCAAAACTCCCTCATCCACCACTCAGCATGTTTTCGCCACTGCCCACCCTGACCCCTGGCGGCTGAAAGCGGCGGATCTGACCTTAGCTATGGCAGCGTGACCCAGGACATCGTCGGGGCTGGTGGGCTCCTCGATCCACTTGGGCTTGAAGGGCGCCAGCTCTCGCATCCACGCGATGGCCTGGTCCACGTCCCACTTCTGGTTGGCATCCACCATCTGGCGGGTGAGCAACAACAAAGAGAATGAGGATTGTGATGCGGACAATAAAGGCGAAAAGAGCAATGGTAAGAACAATAACGGTCATAAGATCATTGTTATCAAACGACAATATAATAATGCTGATAAAACATTACAAGAATGTCTATCATTATGAATCGGGGATTATTATTAACATTCTGCTACCACTGTCTTGGCTTTCAATTAGTGTTTTTGCAGACTTCCTGGTTTCATTTCCTCTAAAATGGTACTTTGCCTATTCTTCAAATTTCTTGGATTCTTATATGTATAGCATTTTTGTTTTTCCGTTTTTTTGCTACTTTTACACAACCCCATTTGTCAGCTTTGGCCACAGACAGGTAACGCAGTCGAAATGCGATCGCTTCTTTGGTGCAAGGCTCCCCCAGCGCCGCCTGCCTTGGGGGAAGTCAGCTGATTGCAGTCAAGTCAACAGTCAAGTCCAGTTTACAGCTACAAAATTGTACGGCATTTGGGATGCAAAACAACAACCTCAAACTGTGCCACGAAATTATCCACTATATTTCGCAACTACATATACTCACGAACATACTCATAATTACACAGACACATAATCACATAATTACAAACAGTCACTCACAAACACAAACATACATATACGCACATATACACACACAATTACAAACATGCACACACATACACATAGTCAAAAACACACACACAAATGCATATATCTGTGTATACTTGAACCTGGGTGTGCATTTATCAACAGAGCCATTCTCCAAGACGCTCTCCGCCCCAAAGCCGTTGACAACGGAAAAGACGAAAAGAAGTTCATGGAGCGTCATCATTATTATTACTATTATAATCATTATCATCGTTATCATCAGCAGCACTGTTATTATTGCAGATGGTCCCCTACTTGCGAACTTCCGAGTTACGAACAAAGTTGTCAGGAGCGAGTGAGAGTAGCGTGCGTCGTAAACAATAGCTCTCTCACTGTATCCACACCGTCTCATTCAAACGTGGGTTGTGCGCTCTCCAGAAAACTTTGTGATTGTTTTGCGGTTTTTGCCCTTATTAAGCATTCTAACATGTCGGGTGTTAAGCGCAAAAGCAGTGGTGATGCGGCTGGTAGTGCTAAGAAACGCCAGGCCATCACAATGGAAACAAAAGTGGACATCACAAAAAGAGTGGAGCGCGGTGAGAAAATGGCGGATGTTACTCGTTCGTACCGGATGAATCGTTCTACCATCGGTACAATACTCAAGAACAAGGATAAGATCATGGAACATGTGAAAAGTTCAGTCCCTGTAATTAATATAAATTTTATTTTATGTACTGTATTTGAATGTTGTTCAAAGCACATTAAAACCCCCCCGAAAGCTACTGTATTCTTTATACCGGTACGTCCGAAAGTAGAGCTTGTTGTACAGTAATCAAAACATACCGTACGCCCTACTACGACATACGAACAAACGTACTTACGAACAGCCTACTGGAACGGAACCTGTTCGAAATTCGGGGGCTACCTGTATTCATTGTTGCTGTAAGAGTCATAACGCAATTACTATGATTTTATTATTATCATCATTCATATTGCCATCATTGCCATAATCCTCATACACGTCATTAAAACCATCATCATCTGTTTTTCTTTTCATTACCAGTAATTACTTCCTGCATATGTACGATTATTGGAATATCATCCAGCATGACTGATTCTGTGCGCTCGCAAGCTTGCTTTCGGATCATGGTCAGCAACCTCTCCCTGCATTCCCTCAGAATCCCCCCCCCCCCCCCTCTCCCCGCCACCTACCAGCGTCCGGTCGTCGCCGATGAGTTCCCGGACGATCCTGCAGCGGCGTTTGTCGTCCTCCAGGTCCTGGCCGACCTTGATCTTGAAGTGGCGCCAGCCCTGCGCCATGTACTGCCGGCACAGGCGCTCGATCTTCTCCCGGGAGTACCCAAGCCATCCTGTGGGAGGGGGAGTAACGCAGGGGAGGAGAAGAGCCGAAGGGGAAGAAAGATAAGGAGGGGAAGATAATGGGAGGAGGAGGAGAGAGAGGAAATTGACGGGAGAAAAGTGAGCAGGAGGTGACAGAAGGGAAAGAGGAGAGGAGAAACGGTCGGGGATAGAAGAATAGACGTAAATAAATAGCGGGGAGAAAGGAAAGAAACAGAGGAGAGATAGAACATGAGCAGAGAGATGAGAGAGAGGAGGCAAAAGAGAGGGGGGGGAGGCAAGAGGGGAAAAATACAGGAATTGAGAGATGTTAGGAAAAAAGACAAAAGGAAAGATCCGAAGGGACAAATGGCATGAGAAGAAAAGAATGTGTAAAAGAAAATAGGGTAAAGCGAGGCAGGGAAAATGCAAATACAGGTAAGTTGAAGAGAAGAAAAAAAAATTGAGTAATTTGCAAGACGACCAAATATAGAAA
>NC_091575.1:35866293-35873793 GCF_042767895.1 Penaeus vannamei
CTTTGGTGATGAACTTCAGATGTCTTACGAGTCGGGAGTGTATTGTGCATCACTGTGTCTGTCATTTCATAATGAAAAAGAATGGAATGAACGATAGTTAACAATAATGATATGGATTTTGAGAAAACACATTTTGATCTGATTAATGCTTATTAGTTATTAGATAATAAAGGAAAAGGAGAAATTGCAAGAATGCGTTTACAGTTACATCGGAGATAATGATAAAATTTGATATACAACTCCCTTAACACATTAACACACACACACACACACACACACACACACACACACACACACACACACACACACACACACACACACACACACACACACACACACACACACTTAAACATGCATTCACAGTATTAGCTTGACAGTAAAGAAGGATCAATCTGATGCCAGACACAAAGAGCGTTTATTGGGGCGTCGCAGGACGTCCGTCGGGCCGGGCGGTGTCAAGTTCCTGGACCAAGGCGCTGAGGCCAGATGGCGTCGTCACTCCCGGCGGACGCCGTGGGGGCAGAGCTCGGCAAGAACGCAAAGCATAGTGCATATCTGAATGGCGAGGCCTATTCAAGGCTGCAGGATTTCTAAAATCAAGAGGCAAATGTGGCGGCGATGATTCAGTAACAACGCAAATTGCTGCATCGTCAACCCAAGGTTTTATGCGGTAATTTTAGGACAAACGTTAGTCATCGGATTACTATTTATTATTTATTTTATTTTTTTCATTTACACGAAAGGAAGCAGAGAATCCAGCAACTCTATAGGATGAATCTCGCTGCAGTGATCATATTGAACTGTTAAGAAACCCGAAATTTCTTTAAGGAATCACTTTCTAGTGGCTCCGTTTCATCCATTTAAGTAGTAACTACATACCTAAGCATCTGACCAACGTGATACAGAGAACGAGACACAAGTACTTGCCACGAAGAGCGGTCTGCCTCTTGGGGATATAGAGGAGGTCAGTTCACACTCACCACTTTCCTCACGTGCAGCGATACACGCAAAGGGAAGAAAACTGAGACTCTGCGATTTATCTGCTGTAGATAACACCCAGATAACTCTTATCTCTGTGTGTCTTGGATTGTGAAGATAACGATGATAATTGTTGTTAATGTTATTATTATTACGATTAGTCTCATTGTTATCACTTTTTATATCTATCATTATCAATATTATTGTCATTATCATCGTTATTACATTTATTATTATTATTGTCATTGTTATTGTTGTTATTACTACCATCATTATTATTATTATTATTATTGAATTATTATTATAATATTTATATTAGTATTAGTATTAGTATTATTATCAGTATTATCATTAGTAGCAGTAGTAGTAGCAGTAGTATCGTTATTATTGTTATAATAATAATTATTATTATCATTATTATTATCATTAGTAGTATTATCATTACTATTATTTTCATTGTCATTATTATTAGTAGTAGTATTAGTCAGGGGCGTGTCCTGAGAATTTTCTGGTGGGGGGCACAGGAGGTAACAACAATAAATCCGTAGAATGAACTAAAGGGGGAGAATGAGAAGGACTCCTTTGTGTAGGAGAGGGGGGAGTTACGGGTAGCAGGCTACCTAAGAATGAAGGAATGATTCAGGAGTAAAGTAAGGGGACGAGGCCCCTTGCTTAGTGTTTTCTTTGGCGTTTTCATGCATTTTGGAATTCGTGGAGAGGAGATTACGCATTTAACTTTGTTTCTTTCTTTTCGCCAGTCGGGTTAGACACCATATGTTTATTGACCTATCTATATACATATTTATTTATATATATATATACATTTATATTTTTCTAGCCTGCTAGGGATTATCATAGTGAGAGCAAGTCTCGCTATAATAGCCTATTGCAGGTGAGACCCTCGCCTGCCTCCCTCCCAGCTCCGCGGAGTTGAGATCGAGGTTTTTTTGTTTTTTTTTTTTGTCATAAACATTGATATAAACATAAATGACATAGAAACACAAAAATGAAACAAAAATAGGAACACAGGACGTAGTATGAACATGAAAAGAAATATAGAATATGGAACAAGGACGTAAACTAGATGTATAGAACATGGACATAGGCAGAAGATTGAATGGAAACATAGAACAGAGGCGCAGAACATAGACATAAACATGGATAGAGACATAGAATAGAAACGTAAACATAAACATAAGACAGAGACGTAGAATATGAACATAGAACTGGAAGGTAGAATGGAAACAAAGAAACATGGAATATAAACATAGAAGAGTCTCGTTATGATAGCCTATTGCAGGTGAGACCCTCGCCTGCCTCCCTCCCAGCTCCACGGAGCTGAGAGCGAGGTTCAGTGGGTCACTCTTTTCTTTTTGCTTTTTGTCTTTTGTTTCATCGGTTATATATAAACATAAAGTGAGCATAAACATAGGACGGAAATATGGAAACATGGAACGTAAGCATAGAATATAACATACAAAGGTGACTACGGAGGTTTTGTTTTTGTTTTTTTGTTTTCTGTTTTTTGTTTTTGTTATTGTTATTTTATTTATTTTATTTATTTTATTTATTTTATTTATTTTATTTATTCTATTTATTCTTAATTTTTCGCCTACTAGGGATTATCATAGTAAGAGCGTCTCGCTGTGATAACCTATTGCAGGTGAGACCCTCGCCTGCCTCCCTCACAGTGTAACATGGAACATAAACACAGAAGCACAATAATATGAACATGAATTATTATTGTTTTGTTTTTGCTATTTTTGCTTTGTTTTTTTTCGAAAAATAAACATGAACGTATAAACATTTAATAATGAGAGGTGAAGTATGAGTGGAGCGGGGAGAAGTAATAGTTGTAAGAAACAGTGATGGTCAGATAGATAGTTATGGTAATGCAACTCAGATTAACAAAGAGAAAAATAAAGAACAGAATGCTATGTGGTGGCATGATGTGGTGATGTGTGGGCATGATGGCTACCGTCTGTGTGTGGAAAACAATCCCCGACTCGCACACACTCGGCCCGGTGGCCCCTTCCTCGCCCAGGTTTGTAGCTATTCATGCTCGGTGCTATGAGGTGATTTTTTGGCGTGGAAGCGATCGTCAGATCCGAGTACGCGCAAAAAGTGGGTGTGGTCGGACCGGAGGCTCATCCACCGCCAAGTTTGTGAGGTGCGGTGATGATGTACCAGAGTTGCGCTGAAAACAGTAGCATTAAAACGAACAAACAAATAAAACAACAGAAACATAACATTAACGTACGAACTGGGGTTCAGGGGGATCTCCATTTACAAGCGGGAGTGTTCTGGGCCACCATGAGTGGTTCGTGTGTGTGTTTTTGTATGTCATCATAATTAGTGATGTCTATATGTTGTATACGCGATCTTAGGCTCGCTTGGTGAGTGTGTGTATGCGTATGTTCAGTGGCTCTATGTTGTATGTTCGGTGTAGTGATTGTGCTGTGATTCCGTGGTATTCTGTCCTGTATTGTGTTGTTGTTTATCCAGTATAATGATTTGTTCTGTATGGATTGCATCTTGTGTAATTATGTTTTAGAGACTGCAATCAGTGGTATGGGCGGGTATTCGAGTATTGGTCTCACAGTAGTTTGGTAGACTTTGAGTTTTGTTTGTGTTGAGCAGCATAAGAAGCGTCTGATTTTGTTGAGAGTTGTGCGTGCTTGGTTCATTCTGTGTTATGCATGTGTGGAGATACCGTGTTTGCTGAAGTGTAGTCCTAACATGTTTCCTCTGTGTAGGGCATGTCTCTGTTGTTTATTGTGATTGAGAGTGGGTGGGTTGTATTGAGCCAGTGGTATGATAGTAGTTTTTTGTGTTTGTATTTTCCATTTGTTGTCGTATGTGTTGATTGTGTTAATGGTTGTTTGTGTTGCTGCTTTCATGATGTTTTTTCGATTTGGAGGGATGTGAGATGATTCGTGTTATGTCATCTGCGTATGCTGTTTAGTAGCTGTACGGCGCTGGAGGTGGTAATGTATAGGGTGTAGAGGGTTGACGAGAGGACGCTGCCCTGTGGAACTCCACTTCTGAGGTGGATGGTGGGCCCAGACAAGACCCAACTCGGATGTTGGCCGTTCTGTCGTCCAGGAAGTTGCATAAGAGGCGTGTAAGATGTGGAGGCAGTTGAAATTGTGTTATTTTGTATTTGAGACCGTCATGCCAGACCTTATCAAAGGCCTTGGTGATGTCTGGTAGTATAATTTTGTCTGGTGCTTGTTTGCAAGACAGGGTGAGTATACTCCCAGTCCCTCTGTTTGGGCGGAAGCCGTGTTGCCTAGTGTTGTGTATGTTGTTTTCAAGGTGTGTTTTGAGTATGTGTGTCATTAGCCTGTCTACCAACTTCCCGGGGACCTCTAGCAAGGATATCGGCCTGAAGCTGGTCACCTCGTGAGGTGGCTTCCCCGGCTTGGGTATTCAAACTAGCGTGGTTTGTTTGAAGCGGGAGGGAAAGCATCCCGTTGCCAGGGCAGCGTTAAAAATGTGACGAAGTCTGGCGAGCATGATGTGTGGGAATTGTTGCATGATGATTTTGTTGATGTTGCTGGCTCCTGGTGTTGTGTTATTTGTTCGTGTATGAGCGGGTTTCATGTATTCTGGTGTGATGGGGTGTTAGAGAGGGTCGTCTGGTGAGAGTGTGTTCTGTGATTTTGTTTGTGATGGGAGAATCAAGCGTTGCAGCGGTCGTACTGTTTGTGTAACCTCGGTTTCTGTGTCTGTGTCGAATGTCGTGTTTTCAGCAGGGGAGATTTGGAAGTTCTGTTACCAGAACTCCCTGTGGACAGCTTCCATCCCCTCTGCTGAGTCTATCTTTTGTCTATTGGTGCTGTATATGTTTGTGATAGTCTGTCTGTTCGATCCTAAGAATCGTTTGTACTTCAGCCAGAAGTCTTTAGGATTTTTTTATGTTGTTGCATAGTTCTCGTGTGTGTTTCCCAGTGTTGGTTACTCATGTATTTTGTTTCGTTTGTCAGTTTTGTCTTTGAATTTCTCTGTATCGTGAGCGTAATTCGGTGTTCCATCCTTGTGATTCAGTAAGTTCCCGAAGATGTCTGTACTGTATTTTGAGTGTTTTTAATTAAACGATGTGTTTCTTTGTAGTGTACGAGTGTTTTGAATGTTGTTTTGGGAATGTTTGCCTCACGGGCGGTCTGTATGTCTGTGTACCACTAGTTAAGGTGGTGTTTTTTGGTGTATGTGGGTTGCCGCTCGAGATCTGGAGTGTGTGTGTGTTCGAGAGCTTGTTTGAACCTTTCCCAATTTGCATCTTTAATGATCTCTCGGGGAGGGGTAGGTACCATGATGGGGTTTGTGGAAAGTGTAAGTATCACGGGGAGGTGACATCGTCTGTGGTGATGTGGTAGTTCAGGTTTGCTTGTGTGTTAGCGAGAACTATGTCTGGTGTGGTGGAGCTGTTGTGGCATTGAACATGGGTGCGTGTGGGTCGAGGTGGATGAGTCTGAGTGTGGCGAGGCCTCTTCCAACGGCATTTGTGTCTCTGCATCCTAAAAGTCTGTGATGTCGTTGAAATCTCCCATTATGTATGTTGGTTTTCTATGTCGCAGGAGCCGTTAAATGTCAGGTTGGTCATTGCAGGGTCTGCGTGGAGGGATGTAGGTGGTGGCGATGATGATGGGTCCATGAGGTGTGCCTATTTTGATGGCCATGAGTTCTGAGGTGAAGTTGTCGAGTATTTTGTGTTTGTTGTGTTGTTTGACAGCGATGGCTACGTAGTCGTTGCCTTCGCTTGTTTTGTTGGATGTGCATGCAGTGTAGTTGAATATTCTTACTGTTTGTGGATGTTTTAATGAATGAGTTGATGAGTATGATGTCGGGGTCGTGTCGTCTATAGTGATATCAGAGTTCTTGTCTTCGTCTGCATGTCCATGCGGTTACGTTATGTTGAATGATCGTGAGTCTGGAGTGTAGTGTGTTGTACGGTGCAGCCGAGGTGTTACTTGGATGTGGTGTATCAGCCACTTTGAATGTGGTCAAGGTTTTGTTGTTTGATTTTTTCAATCGTGTTCGGCTGGATATAAAAGTTGCCTTCATGTAGGTATAGTGCGATCTTCTGTTCGTGGATGCGTGTTTGGTATGTGGTGTTTGTGTAGATACATTTAATTGTACCGCGTGTGATTTCGTGTGCCAGTTGTCGTCTGCTCAGGTGTTTGTAACGTGAGGGCTCCGCCGCAAAGAGGCGGATGCCGTATGTTTTTGGATTGAGGTCGTATCCCGTCCCTATGGCGAAGGGACTGATCATCGACCTCGGAGTCTGTAAGGTCGTCTGTGGGTCTGCGGAGTTTGTGTTGTTTTTGATTAGACTGATTGTGTTGGTTGTGGTGCTAGTTTCTGTGGTGAATGCTTGTGCGTGTTTGTTTTAGTGGTGTGTGGTCGTACAAGTGACTGTGTTGGCGTTGGTCTGGGTGTGGGTGTGGGTTTCCTCTGTGGTGTGGTGAAGATTTCAGTCTCTGGCTCATCCTGTGGGCCGAGATCTGGTTGTGGGGGTTTTGGTGAGAGTGTGACTTGTGTGAGTGTGGTTTCTGTTGTGGTGTTTAGTGTTTTTGGTGGGAGAACTTTGAAGATTCCCCAGGAATCCCCATTACCAAAGTCAAGTTCTGGAAGATTATTCTGCTTTAAAACTTTTTTTGCGTGGCGTCTGAAACCGAGACCTGGCTCCATGATGTCCTGGAGGTGGGCATTAATTAAGGCGGTCATGATCTCCACGGAGAGGTCATCAGGTAGTTAGAGTATTACCTGTGGCTCTTTTTTTCTCCTTCTCTTTCTCCTCCTTCATTTCTTTCATTAGTGGCTAGAACCAAGCGTTCTGTGTGGCTGCGATAGTTTGCTTGTCCGTCTATTCGGCGACCTTTTTAATGGGGATTTTTTTCTTTTCTTTCTTTGTTTTTTCTTCTCTTGTTTTTTTTTTTCATCGCTTCTTTCCTGAGAGGGCAGGTATTAGCAAGGGTTCGGGGTCCTACCCCACAACTGAGGCACCTTTTTACTTCAGATTTACAGTCTCGGTAGTTATGGATGTTGGACCCGCATTCTGAACATAGTTTGAGTTTTTATCTTTGTCAGGGCAATTAGTCTTGAAGTGCTCATACCTGTAGCAATGCATGCATTGCACAATACTCGTGAACTTCTCGGGTTCAATTTGTTTGAATAATTATAGACCTTTTTCTTGTACATTAGCTGCAGTTTGGCGGTCAATTTAATTTTCATTAGGTAGCGGTTCTTCATGATGGAGATGTTACCAATCTTGGCGTCAGGCAGGTTTCTCTCGATTTCTTCTTTAATATCTGATTTCTCTTTCACCAGCTCTCTGCCAAGTTGTTTAAACACCAAAGCTAGCTTGACCTTAAGTTCTGGTGGCTTATATACGTGTGTGTTTGTGTGAGGGTGTATGCGTGTGTATTTATGTATATATAATGTATAATATATATATATATATATATATATATATATATATGTATATATATATATATATATATATATATATATATATAT
>NC_091575.1:35878793-35883793 GCF_042767895.1 Penaeus vannamei
TAAAGGGATGAAAGAGATCGTAATCATATAAAAGAGCAAGTCTTTCTGTATTAATGCATGGGCTGTAGGATTTTCTCGTTTTAGATACATGTTTACGCCCTCATAGAACATGGCTATGGGTGTGGTACAGTAGAGTTTTTGCTGTACATATAGGATCTTCGTACACGATGCTACTTTAATATTCAATAGCATTTCTATATAATGCATTACGAAGTGGTGTACATAATTGATGCTATACCGACACGGAAACAATACATATTCATCGAAACAATACATATTTATTGTCTAATTCCACGTTACTGTTTGACATTTGCCATATTTGGCAGATATAACAGAGTTGCTTTCCATGATACCACACATAATATAGCATACTGCATAGTCCTGCAATCTCGCAGACCATGTGGGTTCATGCCACGTGGTCCGCGATGATCGCCACGTGTGAACTCAAGCCATGCTTGTGAGCGCAGGGGTCGTTCGCTCTGTCTGCCTGCACTTACATATAACCTTAGCTTGTCTCGGGCACCCATCAGGTCTATAAGAGGTCAGCAGATGTTGACCCAACCTTCACTCACCCTCACTCGCTCACACCGTCGGCCATTCACCTGCCTGTCAGGTGGGTAGGCCGGGCACCAAGTTTCATATCGTGTCTATTTACTCCATTCGTGTTCCTAATAAATGTGAAGCAGTAAACGGTTTCACTACTGCCCACCAGTATCATCCATATAGGAGGTTCAGCACCTCTTATACTTAATAAACGGGGGAAGGAGAGAGAGAGAGAGATCAAATTGAGACAAACAGATAGACACGCAGACAGTTTCAAAGTGTAAGCAAACAGACCTCATAATATCAGTGAAATGGTAATACTCGCAGTGTATGAAATACCTTGTAGACACACAGACACACACATCTCTCTCTCTTTCTCTCTCTCTCTCTCTCTCTCTCTCTCTCTCTCTCTCTCTCTCTCTCTCTCTCTCTCTCTCTCTCTCTCTTTCTCTCTCTCTCTCTATCTATCTATCTATCTATCTATCTATCTGTCTCTCTCTCTCTCTTTTTCTCTTTCTCTCTTTCTCTCTTTCTCTCTCTCTTACTCTCTCTCTTACTCTCTCTCTCTCTTTCTCTCTATCTATCTATCTATCTATCTATCTATCTATCTATCTATCTATCTATCTATCTATCTATCTATCTATCTATCTATCTATCTATCTATATATATATATATGTGTGTGTGTGTGTGTGTGTGTGTGTGTGTGTGTGTGTGTGTGTGTGTGTGTGTGTGTGTGTGTGTGTGTGTGTGTGTGTGTATACTGAAAATCATAATAATAATTTTATTTCCTCCTGGAAACTTCGAATTGTTTTTTCGTCTTAAGTTCGTGTATGTTTGTTTGTTTGTTTGTTTTCAATGTATCACTTCTTTTTTATAACGGAACTTTTAAAGGAAACTGAGCCAGCACAGATAAGTATGAGAATTAACGAGTATGATTATTTTTTTGTTACAAAGCTCGTATTCAATATTTTATTTGAACATATGTCTTTTAAAATACGTAATTATGAATGATAACTGATTCTGCTTTATTCTTTATAATATTTCCATAAACACATTCATAAATGTCAACATGCCATTTGTAAACTTTGAATATGACATTCTATTCGCACTGAATTGAGCCAATTGACCGCTACCATCACTGGGCTTACATTAACCACTTACCATTAAGTTAACCACTAACTTGCCTGAACTTACCTTTTATATTCCCTAGCTCTTAATCATGACATTACTCTCCGAGTAATTCCACGCTAAGGGTAAAATGATGAGCAGATATCAGTGTCAAAATTGTTTACACATTCTGCCATGCGACGCTGCGCCCGAAGGTTTCGACTTGATTCATTTTCAAGGAGAATTTTTATCGTTGCTGTTGCTTTGTTATTCCACATATTTATCAATAATTTCGTTGATATAAACCTCATAAATCTAATTATTCTTTAGCATTTATTGTTTTCTTGTGATCATGGTCATTATCACTGTCATTATCATCATCGTGCTCGTCACTGATAATACTATTATTATTGCTGATGCTATGACAATTATCATTATCACCATTACCATTGTTATAATTGTTGTTAATGTTGGTATCATTCTTATCATTATTGTTATCATCATTATCACTCTGATATCTATCATCATCTTTATCATTGCTATTATGATAATGATAATCATTATCATTCTAATTATCATTATGATAATGATTATCATTATCATTCTAATTATCATTATGAATATCATTATTGTTATTATGATTATTATTATTATCATTATTTCATCATCATTACTATCATCATCTTATAATTATTGTTTTCATTGTTATTTTTATCAATATTATTGTTATTGTTATTGTTATTGCAATTATCATTATTATGATTTTTATTATCTTCATAACTGATATCATTACTTGCTTTGGTGTTATCATACACCGAAAGTTCAAGGTAATTTTCCAATCAAAAACTAATCATGGAATATAGGATTCATCTGAAGTGGCAATAATTTCTATAGTAATGTCCTTTGTCAACATTAACCGTATATATATGTGTATATCACAACCTGCCATGCAAATAAAAACTTTATCAATTGTATTTATCCTTCTTTTCTAGGATTTAATTCACTGGATGATTTAATTCAAGTAATTTAGTGATAATTCAATAATGAATTGATAATTATCATTATCATTCATTTCTTATGAATTGATTTATCTTTCTTCTTTTATCCATCAATTTATTTATCTATCAATTTTACTTGCAAACTGACCTCCTATACTGCATTTTGGTTTAATGACATAAACGTTTGATTGAGTAATGGTCCATCCCCATCGCATGTAATCTAATTACCAGAGATTGTGAAGAGAAGCAGGAATTCCTTCAAGGGGAAATCCTATTAAAGATGTATTTCATTTCTTGGCAGAATCTTATCAGCACCGATGTGAAGAAGATATGCCCATAACTGCTGGGTGATTCTCATCTTAAGTTTTAAAAATAGGTTTCAGGCCTGAGAGGTTTGGTGACATTCGTGCATCCTCTGTATTCACATTTTAAGCTTCAAGTCTTGTTATGCACCTTTCTGTCTACTCTCTAGCCTGTTAGTCATATTGCCAGTGTGGTTACGCCATCTCTTACCATAGTTGTGATTATTATTATTCGCCTCTTCGTATTAGTATTATAACCTCCATCAAGGAGGTTATAATACTCTGTTAGTTGTTTAACAGAGAAAATCAAACAGTTATGAACAGATTTTTATATTTCTTTTACCAGTGGTGTGTTTTGGCCCAACTTAATTGCCATTACGAGAAGGGGAAACGCGGAAGCCACAAGTGTACTTGAGTAAGAGATGATTTTGACGTAATTCTTCAAGTGTGAATAGTCTTATTGCATCAGTGACTCTATTGCTAGTTTGATTATCAATATTACCATGAGTATCATTATTATTATTATTATTATTATTATTATTGTCATTACTATTATTGTTCTTATGGTTATTGTTATCAGTAACATTATTATTGTTACCATTATTGTTACTCTCATTACCCTTATTGTTATGATGATTATCATTATTGCAATTGGCGTCATTATTATTATCATCATTGTTATTATTATTATAATCATGATCATGACCACGATTATGATTATCTGTTGTTGTTGTATTTATTTGTATTATCATCATTAATAGTATGATTACTAATATTATAATTATTATTGTTACTATTATCACAAATTACTACTATTACCATTATCATTATTTTTAGTGTTATTATTACTATCATTATCATTATCATCATCATTATTGTTATTACTATTATCATTATCATCATTATTGCTATTATAGTTATTGTCATTATTATCATTATTATTATTATTATTATTATTATTATTATTATTATTATTATTATTATTATTATTATTATTATTATTATTATTATTATTATTATTATCATTATCATTATTATTATCATCATTACTGTCATTATCATCATCACTATCATCACTATCATTATGATTATTATTGTTATCTCTATTATTATCATCGTTGTCATTATCCTTATTGTCATTATCATTATCATTTGATTATTATTTTCGTTATTACTGTTATTGTTGTTGCTGCTGTTGTTATTATTACAATTATTATCATTATTATCATTACTATTATTGCTCTTACTATTATTATTATTATTATTATTATTATTATTATTATTATTATCATTATTACTACTACTACTGCTGCTGCTACTACTAATACTATTATTTTATTATCACTATCATTAATATCATTATCGCTATAATTATTGATGAAAAACACAAAAAAAGTGATAATACCAATTACAATAACTATAATAACTATGATGATAATATTGGTGAGAAAGACAAGGATAAAAGCAATAATAATGACAATACCGACGATAAAGATGATTACGATGACAATAATATAATGATGATAATATTGATAATGAAAGTAATATTAGTAATTCCTATTATGATTATAATGATAATGGCAATGATAATGATAATGATAATAATAATGATCATAATAACAATAATAATGAAAAAATAATAATAAAAACAGTTATGATATGACAGTAATAATAATAATAGTAATAATAATAATAATGATAATAATAATAATAATAATAATAATAATAATAATAATAATAATAATAATAACAGTTATGATATGACAGTAATGATGATGAAGATGATGATGATGATGATGATGATGATGATGATGATGATGATGATGATGATGATGATGATGATGATGATGATGATGATGATGATCATGATCATGATCATGATCATGATCATGATCATGATGATCATGATGATCATGATGATGATGATAATCATCATCATCATCATCATCATCATCATCATCATAATAATAATAATAACAGTTATGATATGACTAATAATAATAATAATGATAAATACAACAATGATATTATCAATTTATGATAACAATA
>NC_091575.1:35888793-35891293 GCF_042767895.1 Penaeus vannamei
CCACCAAGTCAGAACTGACCTTGACACAGACTGTGAAATCGTCTGGATCCATTTCCAACTCTCTGTCACTCCTTTTCGCTGCTTTCTACAGACCGCCTTCTACTAAAGCAGAACACCTACAAAGCCTTGAAACATCTCTATCACACATAATCGCAGACAAAAACATATGGCTCACAGGCGTTTCCACCTTCCCGGCATAGACTGGACTGCTCTGCCCCCCCATGATCCCCCACACACTGACCTTGCGGCTCCCATCATTCCCCACACAAGCAGACGCCAACTACACGTCACTTTTACGGATATCATAAATACTTACTCTCGTAAACAGTACTCACTCACTCTAACGCGAACACAAAACATGAAACGTCCCGATGGCGTCGGTGACCTTCACACTACCTCACACATTTTAGATCTTCTCATGAACAACGTTCTAGACATAACAAAGACAAAGGTTATCCCAGGACTAAGTGACCAAGACATTGTCCTCGTTGCTGCAGACCTCAGGCCAACCAGACAAAAATAGGGATGCTGACCATTTTTCCTCTTTTCAAGAGCCGACTTATATACAATCACACAGGACATCATTAACTTTTGCACACACTACTTTATCATAGATCCCCGCACAAGGCAATTTACCTCCAATTTGGATAACCTTAAACTCACCACACTCATATCCATGAACTAACGCATGCCACAGAAAACACCTTCAAGAAAACATGCACTTCCTTGGTTCTCCAGGGACCTATGTAGACAACATCGTAAGAAACATCGACTCTACAGACGTGTGCAAACATACAACAATTCAGAAAATTGGACTGCTTTCAAATTCCACCAAAAAACATTTTCCAAAAACATAAAGAAAGCAGAACACGAACACATTTCCACCTACCTCACAAACAACGTCAGAAACAACCCTAAAAAACTCTTGAAATTCTTCAAGTCGTGCAGATTCATGTCTGTGCAACTTGAAGAACTTGAACTACAGCAATCACAGCCTTAAAAGACTCCAACAACACTCTTGTAACTGAACCAGAACACAAAACACAGTTACTCAACACACACTTCCAATCTGTTTTCACATATGAAGATGATAATACACCCATTATTCCAGACAGACCTTATCCCCCAATCCCGCCGCTTGATAACATGACTAACGGCATACAGAAATTACCTTGACACTAATAAAGCCACTTGACCAAACCACATCCCTGCCTTGATCCTAAAGTCCTGTTCCCCTGTCCTTGTTCCCACCTTTCAATCTTTTCATAATCACTCGCCTCTTACACTGTACCGAATGACTGGCTTTGCGCAAATATCACCCCCCCCCCACCCCCACACACACACACTTTCAAGACAGGCAACAGGACTGGCCTGATAAATTATCGCCCCATCTCCCTTGCATCGATCGTCTGCAAAATTTTTGAACACATAATACATAAATACATAACGAATCACATACGCACATCCTTACAGACACAACACGGTTTTCGGCCCAGACGATCATGTGAAACCCATCTTATCACCACTCATCATGACATTACCCGACAACTTGACAGACTCAATACTTAACAAGTTGATGCCATACTGCTTGACTTTGTCAAAGCCTTTGACAAAGTTCCTCACATAAGACTGACTCTTAAATTACGATATTACGGAATCACAGGATCAATTCTTCACCGGATCACTGCTTTTTTGACATGTCGACGGCATATATTCCGACCCTGTCCCTGTCTCTTCTGGTGTCCCGCAAGGCACCGTACTTGGCCCCCTTCTTTTCCTTCTGTACATTAACGACCTCCCACTTTCGACAACTAACTCTTCTGCTAAACTTTTTGCTGACGAGTCTTTTGTTTCGACCCATAAAAACTGAAGACGACTTTAGACTCCTCCAGCAAGACATAGACGCCCTAGAACAGTAGGAAAGATCATGGCAAGTGTGTTTCAGACAAGATAAAGACAAAATTCTCCACATCACCAGATCCCACGCACCAATTCACAACACTTACACCCTGCATAACCAACATATAACACCTGCAGCATCCTATAAATACCTCGCCATCCACCTAACCAACAACCTTCCTTTCAACAAACACACTGACTTCATCATCAATAAAGCAAAGAGATCACTGGGGTTTCTGAGGAGGAACCTACACAACTGTACACCTATCAAATACGTAGCTTACAACGCACTTGTGCCCCCAACACTAAAGTACTGTCGGCTGTATGGGACCCTTACACTAAGCACAACATCGAGAAGCTCGAGCAAGTCAATACTAGGACTGCCAGGTTCATTACACACAATTATACACGTACACATTACATTAACATTAAAAACAGATTGATATGGACCTGTTCGAGATACGAAGACAAGCTCTCAGACTTACAATCATGTACAAAATCATAAACAACCTTATAGACATCAACAAACACGAATACTATCAAGCAGCACACTCATGCAATACAAGGAACTCACACATTAGTAAATTCGTCACATACCTCA
>NC_091575.1:35928793-35931293 GCF_042767895.1 Penaeus vannamei
TTCTACTTTCTCCAAACCTGAGTACGTGGCATTTATTGGTATTGAATTCCATTTTCCATGTACAACTCCACGTGAATAAGTTCTCGATGTCACTTTGGAGGCATTGGCATGAAACGTTGTCTGTTACCCTCTTTTGTATCTTTGCGTTATCTATAAACATATTCAGATAACTACCTGGGCTTATGTTTGACTCTAAATCATTGACGAAAATAGTAAATATAATCGGCGCCAACACCGATCCTTGAGGCACTCCGCTGGTTACTCGTCGCCATGTAGAATACTTTCCTCTAATTACTGTGCTCATTTGTCTTTCTTGAAGAAAGTCTTTCATCCATGCGAGTAGGTTTCCTTTCACTCCACCTAGGTACTCTAATTTCCACAGTAGCCTTCTATGAGACACCTTATCAATAGCCTTCTTAAAGTCTAAATACACACATTCTACCCCGCCATTTCTTTCTTGTAATACTTCAGATACTCTATTATAAAAACAGAGGAGATTTGTTACACACGACCTTCCTTCTCTAAAACCAAATTGTTTATTTAATATCATTTCGTGTTTTTCAAGCAGTTCAACCCATTGGTTTCTAATTATTCTTTCTAGCAGTTTGCATACTACACTAGTTAATGAAACTGGTCTATAATTTAGTGGGTTTTGTTTGTCGCCGCTCTTATATAAAGGTGTAACATATGCGAATTTCCAACTTTTTGGTAGTTTACGTTGTCTTAGTGAATTTTGAAATATTAACAATAAAAGAGTACACAGTTGTTCGGCACATTTCCTAAGAACCCAGTTACAAATTTCATTTAGTCCCTCTGCTTTGGTCTTGTCTTATCCTTTTAGATCTTTTATTTCGTTCTTTTTGAGGGTGATATTTTCGATGTTCTTTACGTTTGTACGGGTATTTGCCATATCAAAGCATGGATCCTGAACAAACACTGACTGAAATTTCTCATTTAGGATTTCACACATTTCTTCCTCCTTAGAATATATAATGTTATTGTCTTTGATAGCGCTAATTTGATCCCTACTTTTAGTTTTATTATTTATGCAGTTAAAAAAGAGTTTTGGTTGACGTACATTTATTGATTATATCCTTTTCAAAGTCTAATTTCGCCTCTCTCATGGTTTGGGTTTACTCATTTCTTCCTACTTTATATCTTTCATATGCTGCCTGAGATTTATGCCTTCTGAATCTTTTCCAAAGGAGATGCTTTTTTCCCTCATTTTCTTGCATTTGTCGTTGAACCATTTTTGGCCATTTCTTGCTTCAATTTTGAATTTGGATATGAATTTTTCCACTCCTTTTTTATAGATCTCACAAAATTTTGAATACTGAACATCAAGGTTCTCATCATCCAGAAGTGTTTCCCTGTTTATGTTATCAAAGAAATCTTTAAGGCTTCTATAATCACCTCTTTTGTAATTGTACTTTTCCTTTCTTTCTTTGCTTACGATGAGTTTTTCCTGTAGCAGACAGTATTTTAGTTTAATCACTACATGGTCGCTTTTTCCTAAAGGAGGACAGTACTCGATATCTTTAATATCGTCGTTATGCTTTGTAAATATTAGGTCAAGCATAGACGGCCTATTTAGCCCTCTTATCCTGGTATGATCTGTTATATTCTGGAAAAGGCAATGCTCATTTATGACATCTAGTAATTCAGCATTCCAAGAATCTGATTGTGCTCTAGCTTTGAAACTTTCCCAGTCGATTTTGCTATTAAAATCCCCTGTAATAAGAATTTCTGTTGAATTGGTTTCCGAAAGTTGTAGCACTTCTTCCAGGCTCTTTATTGTCTCTTGAATTAGTTTCTGGTAATTTTCTAGTGACCACGCCGATGTTTGAGGTGCCATGTATACCGTGGTTATTATTATGTTTACCCCATTTGTTTCTACCTCAATTACCTTCATTTCCACTATGGGGTCCTGATTAAATTCTAACTCCTTTATAATAATTCCTCTCTTTGTTAATATTGCTACCCTCCCTCCATTTCCATCTGCCCTATCTTTTCTCCAAATATTATAGTCTTTAAGCCCTAATGTTACATCGTCTGTGGAGGGGTTCAGTTTGGTTTCAGTGATGCATATTGCATCCGGTTTATCCATATCAATTATTGTCTCTAGTTCAAGTAACTTGTTTGTATAAACTATTTCTATATAATCTTTATGTATTAAATTTGGTTGCAGGGTTAATGTTTGTCTGCCTCTACATTTTGGTTCCGATAGTATATTTGCTTTGCTTGGAGACCTCTCACCCTCCAAATAAATGATTTTTTTTCCTCTTCAGTCCGTTTCTCATTTTTGTTTTTTACTTCTTCCAATTTCTTTTGTAGTGTTACTCTGTCATCCTTGGTCATGTTTTCTCTTATCCACATCTTTTTGTATTCCTCATGGGTGGCCAGAACATTGTCTTTCTTTATTATATCAGTTACTATTTGCTTATTCAAGAATGTTACTTTTAGAGGCCGTTTCTTTCCCTTTTCGAATAATCCCAGCCTC
>NC_091575.1:35966293-35968793 GCF_042767895.1 Penaeus vannamei
TAGGAAACTATTGTTGGAATCCTCCAGACAAAGAAGAAACATAGATACCGCTGATAGATTCTCCAAAAATGTGTGGTACATATATGGCAACTATTTATATGAAACATTCCTCCCCAACAGACAATATGTACCATAAAAAGCAATTTAGAATCATCATGTATAGCTCAGCATCCCATGTCTGGAAACTTCAATGCAAACCAAAGTGATGAGCCCGGACTGCATTCTTCAGAAATTGCACAACAGAACACATTGCTCTCAATCACATTTGACACATTTTTCAATTACATTAAAATTCCTTACGTTTAAAGTTACTGTGTACCACGGACAGTAGTCGTGTTCACCTGATGTTCGGTATAAAATATTCCTATATATAATACTGCTTACCGAACATTTCTGAAGGCTTACGCTATCCTGAAAAAAGAATGTGATTGTGGAGATGCTGACTAAAAGTTAGGTCGTCGAAAGATAATGTGCTTGTGAGTGGTGAAGCTGTCAGAGAGCAAGTTTTCGAAAGGTTCAACTTTGTACTTTTTTAACAAATCGCCTAGAATGAAACCGGTAGTGGCGTGTTCTTGCACGGCCAACACAAGACATATTTGTCCACTTTATATAGAGTTCGAAAAGAGTTCTTCATCACATCTTTTTTTCTTTCAGGTATCCACAGAAAAGGAGAAAGGATGATACGGTGTACGATCACGAGGATATTACTTTTGGCGCTGGTGATGGCTGTCCATGCCGCCGAAGAGAATGTTGAAGAGGAAGCGGAGATGCTACCTGTGGCGCGGGCAATTCGCCAGATAAGCTTCCCAGGCGCTTCTCAAGGTTTGTTTGCCGGGTTTTGTTGGTCAGGAAAGAGGTGGTGGGGGACGGGAGGGACAGCAAAGAAAATAATGCTCTTATTACACCGCCAATGATTATTCGTGTTTACATGCATCCTACATTATGGCTTACTTAAATGAACTTATGAGGATGACTGAAATCATTAAGAACCTACTCGTTTCCTTTTCACCGTACCTCCATTTGCTTAACTGCTTCCATTTTCTTCACTTTCCCGGGAAAGCCAATACTATGAATTTCCTCGCATTCCGATTCCTATCCCAGGAATCTCAGTCCAATCTTCTCCTCGGCCTCTTCTAAATTACATTCGCATTTACTCTCCCTTTCACTTCGCGAGGTAAGCTTGCGCTCAGAACCACTCTCCAGGCCAGCTTTCTGCTTGTCATCTTGCGACGACCGCCACTCTGACGAAGATCCATGCAAACCTAGCGCTGCTAGCTTAGGTCCCTTGGCTTCCATCTCAGACCAGAACATCTGAGAATGTAGAATATCGCGCCATAAAACGAGCGCTCGCCTTGCCTCAAGGACATTTGGTGTGCGGTTAGCGAATGACGTGGTGTGTTCGTTGACCGAATAAACATTTATTTATTTACTGCTTCACAGTCTTCACGTACACAGAGTTTCTAAGATATTAATTAGGTAGAAATATGCTTTGGTCATTCCATTGTCTTGATATTGACTACATATGCTGCAGCGGTAGTGGGTGATTGATTTAGTGATGGTGGTTCGAATCAGGGTGACGGTGCTAAAACATGATGGCTACTTTGGCGATATGATAATGCTGAATATTGTTTATAAATATCGCTATTTATAACTATAAGTATAATTATCATTATAAGCATTTTACTACTATTACTGCTGCTGCTGTTACTACTACTACTACTACTACTACTACTACTACTACTACACTACTACTACTACTACTACTACTTCTACTTCTACTTCTACTTCTACTACTACTACTGCTTCTATTTCTACTACTTCTACTACATGTACTACCACCACTACCACTTCCACCACCAGTACTACTTGTACTGCTAGAACTACTATTGGTACTACTGCTGGTGCAACTAGTGCCTCTGCAACTGCTGATGGTGCTGTTGTTAACTGCTTCTACTACTATTAGTATTAATGGTACTATTACGACTACTGCTGGTAATGAAGATTATATTAATAGTAATGGAAAAGATAATAATAGTCATGATTATGAAAATAATGAGAATTTTGATACTGCTGCTAATGATGATAATGTTAATAATAATTATCGTAGTAATGTCAGTAATAATTTTGTCGACAGAATAACAAAATAGCAATACTAGTACTTCTACTACTATGATAATGACAATATTAAAAGTAGATAAAAACGATGATCATATTGATAGTGGTGGTAAGATATAGTAATAATCATAATCATAGTTATGATAATATTGATTATAATAATATTATTCTTGTCCTTATCCATATCCTAATCTTTATCACTAATATTGTCACTATATTTTTATATTATTATCAGTAATGATGCAAATGGTAATAATAATGATAGTAATAATAATGATGATAATGATAATGATTATGATAATGATAAGCATGATAATAATGATACAACACTACTATTGGTAATGATGTTAATAGTAATGATAATTATTATAATGATATTATCTGA
>NC_091575.1:35976293-35995311 GCF_042767895.1 Penaeus vannamei
GAATTATAAACATGCTTAATTGCTAGCTAAAATAAACAGAGCTAGTTTTTAGTTTATGTCATTTATGTACTTACAGAAAATGGTCAAGGTATTGAATGCTGTCCAAATGGCCAGGAGGCAACAGGCAATGCTCGACATCCGGAATGTTGGCCTATTAACACTGCTGGAGATGCTTTCTATGGACCTCGCGGGAGATCTTGCATGAACTTCATCCGAAGCATGGTGGCTATCGGTCCTGAGTGTCGCTTTGGATATGCAGAACAGGTGAGCAATGAAACATATATTACAAATGATTAACATACATACTTCCAACTCATAGCTAAAAGTAAGAAGATAGTTTTCTCTGTTCTTCATAAAAATATTACCTTATTTTGTATTATAATCACACATATATTAACATTAATCTTTGAACATGTTAATAACAGCTCAACCAACTTACTCACTGGATTGATGGTTCAAACGTCTATGGTTCAGACATCGAAGAACAACGTGAAGTCAGAGCTTTCCGCGATGGATTGTTGAAAACTTCTGGCAATAACATGCTGCCTTTTGAGGAGTCAAGAGGAGCAAACTGTCTAGGAACAGGACGAGGAGTTCGATGCTTCACAGCTGGTTAGGAACATTTTATATTTATCTTTCTCTACATCCTCTTTATATTACTACTTGAGTACACCCAGTGCCCTTGAATATACTAATGAGATTCGGGGAAATTACAGGTGACAGTCGTGTGAACGAGCAACCTGGCTTGACTGCTATTCATACTATCTGGATGCGTGAACACAATCGCGTTGCTCGCCAACTAAAGGCTCTCAACCCATCGTGGAATGATGAAACTGTGTTCCAAGAGGCTAGAAGGTTTGTGGTGGCAGAGATGCAGCATATCACATACAACGAATGGCTACCCATTATCGTCGGTGAGATATTTTTATTCCGTATTTGAAAATACATGTAAATAAGGCCTGGCGCTTTAGAGGATATTTCATAAAATCTATGATACATATTGCTGCCAATATATATTCATTCTCATGTTTAAGTTGAAGCAAAAACAACACTATGAAAAGAGGATATCTAATGTCAGTGTACCTTTCCCTGCCTTTTACAGGTCCAGCTTTCATGCAATCGTTTGGCATCAATGTGCGAACAAACGGCTTCAGCTTTGACTATAATCCCAACTTCAATCCCAATATGAACAACGAATTTGCCACCGCCGCCTTCCGTTTTGGCCACACTCTGGTAAATGGAAATCTTAGGTGAGAGAAAATCATTATTTTCTGATGAGAGGGACTTCCAGTTTTCCTGTACGGCTCAAAAGATTTTATACCATTAATTCGTGCATTTAACTTGATGCCACAGTTATCAAATATTTTACTTCATTTTAAGACATTTTAATGAGTCTGGATATTGAAGCTAACCGTATTTCCTGCCTTTCAATCCAAGGCTCTTTGGCCCTGACGGAAGTGTGAGCACCATCCAGCTCCGCGACCACTTCCGGTCTCCCCATCTCATCCAGCAGCCAGGCATGCTGGACGCCATTACACGTAGCTTCATGCAGCTGCCAATCCAGAAATTCGACAGTTTCATTACGCAAGATTTGTCCAACCATCTGTTCCAGGTTTGTATGAAGTTGATATGTAGACCTATCGATATTGAAAATCAAATTTTCTGTTTCCAAGCGGTAAATAGTATATGGGATAGTTATATTTTTTATTTGATTAAAATTCACACTCTTGCTGATCTGAACTGAAGATAGTTACCCCATGTTCTGTCTCACAATATGTATAGTCTGATAACTTTTACTACCACTCGCAGACGCCCAGAGTAAACTTCGGAATGGATCTGATGAGTCTGAACATCCATCGCGGCCGTGACCACGCCATTGCTACGTACAATGACATGCGCCAGATCTGCGGCCTCCGACGGGCAACATCATTCGAAGATCTTACAGATCAGATCCCTGGCGGAGTTAGTAACTTCCTTTGGTGTGAATGGTCCAGTCATGAGAAGTATGAAGTACTTGTATCAAACGCAAAGATTATTCTTCAGTGCATCAAATCTTTCAGTACATAATTTCTCCCTTTCGTTAATACAGATTGTCCAGAACCTTCGCCGTGTTTACCAGCATGTAGATGACATCGACTTCTTCGTGGGTGGCATAGCCGAGCGGCCTGTGTCAGGCGGGCTCCTTGGCTGGACCTTCCTGTGTGTGGTTGGTGACCAATTCGCCAGACTGAAGAAAGGAGACCGATACTTCTATGATCTCGGGGGACAACCCGGCTCGTTCTCTGAACGTAAGTCTCTACAGCCATTATCTATATTTAGTTATAAAGCACACACTCATGTACACACGCGCACACACACACACACACACACACACACATACACACACACACACACACACACACACACACACACACACACACACACACACACACACACACACACACACACACACACATATCAGAGAGAAAAAAGACAGACGTAAAAATATATATGTGCTTGCATTCCGTTTATTTAGTCTTACCCATTTTCTTTCTAGCTCAACTGCA
This sequence comes from Penaeus vannamei, assembly GCF_042767895.1. Classification (NCBI taxonomy): domain Eukaryota; kingdom Metazoa; phylum Arthropoda; class Malacostraca; order Decapoda; family Penaeidae; genus Penaeus; species Penaeus vannamei. The sequence goes on from NC_091575.1 coordinate 35,978,840, forward strand.
GGAGATTCGGCGGGCTTCCTGGGCGAGAGTCCTTTGTGATAATTCGGATAACATCCAAGCCGTCCAGCCCCTTGCCTTCCAGCTGACCGGAAGTCAATTGTAAGTGTTTTTCTGCCTGTAGAGATGATGAATGTAAATGGAGGAGCTTATTTAAGATTTACAAGTATAGCAGGAGTTATGTGCCACGCATAATATTCCTTCCGCTGATCTCTTCTCTTTTTTTAACAGCAATCAGCCTGCTGACTGCCGCGGGCCAATAATCCCAAGACCCAACCTTCAATTGTGGCGAGGCGAGCGCGTGGGATAAGGAATAAAGTAAATTATTTGAAACGTTGCCTGCGACACACTCAGCATTGCGGCATTTTCATCTCGATTCATCTCTAGAACATCGTGGGTTTCTGGATTATAAGCGATATTTGTAAACCATTATTGTTATCAGTACTTTTAAATAATCCACCAATGAATAAGAAAATATATCTAAAATGGAAATAAACAGTACATAACAATATATTTTTTTTACTCCTGACACCTCCTTGCTTCTTGTTTTCATACGCTGTAATTTCTTTATTGAGTTGTTTCCAGTACGCTACATTGTGTTCCGGCATGATTTTCAGGCTACACGCAAGTATTAAGTATCGTACGGAACACTTGCTAGACGTAGACGTAACGACTGTTTTCGTTTGACTAATTGCCATGTTCATCTTGAGTTGTGGAGGATCTATACAACTATTTTTTTTTACTGAAGATATTCTAGAATGTTTCTATAAATATTATAAATAATCACATTTACTTAATATAACGTGGAGTGTATGAGAAAGCTCAAGTGATCCCCGGGCCCTCACTCGAATGGTACCAGGTGTTTGTTTGTTGCCTTGCTAGGGGAATAGGTTCAGACCATTTGTATACTGAAAGTTCATATTCAAAGTGCAGTAAGTGGTGGCATAAGTGCTAGTGTAATAAGCCCTTAATGCATAACTGCTTCCAAACTACCCACCTACAACTTTTCAAGTGAAGAAAACTAATTAAATGGTAATGTAGATGTTCGTTTTTGTGGAATAAAAACAAAATATAATATATTGCAGACATATGCATATATATAAGAATAAGAAAACACACGAATATGTAGAGGGCCCTTTTGCTATATAGGAAAAGGCATACAAGATAAGGGAATACATGGAAGTACTGAGAGGTCACATCACGTCTGTAATTTGGCGTGCAAAGACTTTGATTTGTTTGTGGCTCCCCTTTCCGGTTTTGAAGTTGTTGGTTGAATGGATTTTGGCTGCTTCAACCATCTTCCTTTGTCGTGGTGGTAGAGCTTGTTTTATGATGCGGGTCTCAGACCACTTAGAGAGATGGGTATTAGCGCCGACGTGAAAAACATGACGTAGGATATCGTTGCGGTGTTGGTCGGTTTGTTGTTCGTGAAGTCCTCGTCCTGTTCTGAGATTGTAATAATTACTTTTCTTGACAAACATTAGTACTGTAAAGGAGAAAAGCTGTGGAACATTTTGATTGAACTAAAATCAGTGGATCGGGTTTATTATCTTGGTAATAAATGTGTATGTACAGTTGATTTCAAATGCTAAGAACATATAAGTCCAAGCTACCAAATATAGAAATTATTAATTTCGTCGACGTTAATGATACCGATAGAGTAAAGAAAAAAGAAACTACTATAAATCTAAGCTATGGCAGCCTCTTCGACTCGATATCTTCCAACGGCAAATGTGAAATGATACTAAAAAAAGTGTTCGATGATAGTTCATGTGTACTAAAGTCTTCGCATATGTTGTCGCCGTTGGAGTATCTTTTATAACACATTTTTTAAGCTTAGATATAACCTTTGGAATGATTCTATGTGCATGAAATCAACTAGGGATAATATTAATAATATAGAAAGACAGAAAATAGAAGATAGATATAAACGAAAAATATTGAAGGCACCTATGTTAAAAAGTGCTGGTGCTTGCATCGAATCTGCTGGCGTGTAGAACCCGGCGGTCACTGCTGAGGAGAGACCAGCAATGACGTACAATGTTTTGTCAACTAGAGGCGTAACTAAAACAAATGCTCCCGAATTTTTCGTCGAAAATTACGACACGAGATTGTCCGATATCTTAGATGATGTAATAGGAGAAGGAAAAATATTAGGGTTAGCTTGTAGTGATCAAATTACATACCATGGATTTTTAAAAAGTGTAAATTTCTCACTTCCATCACCCGTTTGATACGTTTCGAAACGAGCGTATGTCCAAGCCTGGAACTTCCGTGCAGGAACTTTTCGTTGTCACTTCGACCCGCGAGACTGAGTTTTGGTTCTCAGATTTTGCACATGAAATGGTTTCTAACTTTATTTAAATAGTCTTATTATATTCATAAATACTAGTTTTTAAAGTTTGTTCATAACACAAATAAATGTTCCATGAAATTAAATAGCTAAAAAAAAGAACCATCATGTAAGGTGTATATGAAAAAAAAAGTTTATAAAATGTCCACTGTACAATGTGTGTAAAACCTTCATAATAGTCCATATAAAAGTAATGAAAAGATCATTAGATAATATGTTTCTTTTTGGTAATTCATTTTCTTTTCATGTGGTCTGTTTCTTTCGGCTCAGATTAGTTGTAAAACACAATGTGATTTTTAAAAATTAAAATAACACTAGAAACGCAGTAAAAACAGCAAAGAAAGCAAATACAGTGAAGCCGCACAGGTGAGACGTTCCAGGTAGGCTTCCCGTTTTCTATGGCTCGCAGCCTCCTCACCGCTACGAGCATCCTCAACCCCAAGGGATAAAAGCAGGGGCATTGAGCTATCTCGGAGGCGCACGGGTCTGCAATCTCCGTCTTGGAGCGAGGATGGACGTCGTCTTTCCTCTTGTACGGGGGTGGGGGATGAAAGACATATGTCGGGGACCGTGGGGAATGTATACAGGATGTCCACTACAGTCTAACCTGTTCACCAAAGATAGAGATCCGTCTATCTTCCATGCACAAAGTTTATGTTAAACACAAACATGTTGATTGTATCGTTAAAGTCGGAATCTTGAGCCATTTTAAAAATTTAAATTAATTAACACCCACTCACAACAGAGTTACAGAGAATTAAACCAGTCAGATCAAAGGCTACCACCATCATCTCTAGTGTGATCAAGACGTCACTGAGAGACCGACCCTTTGTTTCCGTTGTAAGTAATACCAGCGACGGCGTGGTTTTTGATTGAATCTATTCGCAGATATATATTTTTTTAATGTGATGATATATACTGATACAATGTTGGTTTCTTTCCCTAATGCAATTAAATTGTTAACCAATATTATCACTATTATGAAAAGATGAGTGTTGATTGATTTCGTAAAATATTAGTAATAGCAATCCGGGCCGAATATATATTTGCTCATAGTTAAAATGGCTAGAGAAATAAAAGAAACCGCATCAGCATTTAAAAGTATTTAGTGATATTCCTCACTCTGACGCATTGGAATATTGTCTTTAGACCTTTAACAGGAAGTGGGGTAGGACTGTGACAATTTCATTTCCTGCCGAACGTAACTACTGGAAAGAAAAATGTCTGCAATATTTTTATTGAACTAATATTAGTGGATTGTATGTATTATTTTGCTAAAGCATATACATCCATGGATGAGTTTCGCTGACTTCTAAGAACATATCAGAAATCCAGATCACTATATGAGGTATTTTATTTTGATAATCCAAATGCCAAAGGAGTAAAAGAACATGGTTTGATTGTAATCTATGCCGTCCAGCGTTTTGTCGACTCTACAATTTGTTCCTACAACGAACGCGAGGAAATTATTACATCTATGCTAAATGAAAATTATGGTGCGCTCGAAACTGCTCGTCTATCTCGTCCAGACCAGTTGGACGAGATGTTTTGACTGTTTGGAACCTCCACTATCTCGTCCCGGACAAGTAGTCTAGCTCGTCCAACTCGCCCTCCTGCGAAGGTGGGCGAGCAGGACGAGATGACGTCACAATAGCATTTGTATGTAAACATTGACAGTTGCAGGTTACCACAAGATATTGGTGGGTAATTTTATGACCCTTTATTGGTGTTATCAAAGGATATTTTTGTGTTTGTCAGTTGCAGGTTAAGTTAAATACGCATCAAAGGAGTTGTAAAACCTATGCAGCGTGTAAAATAAAGACCGGTATGATAAAAAAGTGAATTTACATTCGAGCCGGTTGCATTCTGGGCAGAAAGGGTCTTGGAGGTTCCGAACGCGGCCCACTTGTCCTGCTGGTCCTGGTCAAGATGTCTGGACGATCAAGACGAGCAGTTCCGAACGCAGCATCAAGTGTACAAAGGTCTTGCAATACCGTGCCATCGCTGGAGTATCTCTGTTATAAAACAGTCTCTAACTGTAAAGATAATATTTGGAATGATTCTACACACAAAATGTCCAAAATCAGTCTGGGTTGAAATAAATGATAATATAGAACTACAGAAAACAGACGGTGAATATAAAAGAAAATTATGGATGGTAATAATTGTATTTTAAACGGGTACATAATTACTCAGTCGACATATTCCTGGCAATCAATCAAGCAAACAATCACGGCAGCTCGTCGGGGTCAAATTCTAATTTGGTGTAGCCTCAAGTAACATCAAAAACTTTAATCACCGTGCAAGTTAGTTTACACAACTATGATGTTTTCCGTTGGTCATAATCGCCTTGCCTCATATTTATTCATATCTATCTTCTAATAATCTACACGGGAGAGGACATTGTGCTTACTCACACAATAACTGGTTCTCTTTGTCCGTTGATCAACGCTGCAGCAAACCAGACTGCCGAAACAATTCCGTCAATTAAAAGCGCTTTTGATTATCCGGAACCAATAAATCAGGGCAACACACTGACAGTGGCTGTCGGCTTTTAAAACACGTAGGTGTGAACTAAACTATGCAAGAACACCCGTCGCCAATCTACAGCCTGTAAATACAAGAAGGAATGCGCCTGTATTTGATATCACCAGGAGGGAGACATTCTAACAAAAGAGAAGATATTACAACTTTTTTCAGCACAATAACTCTAAATCAGATGACATCATTTTGAAGCAACACTAGTGAAAGATAATGTATATATCGTAGGTATTTTTTTAAATTCAAGATATGTGGGTGAAGCTCTTTAAAATGTGTGGTAGACGAAAGCTTTAGACATAGAGTTAGGGACATTTCTAACTGGTGCACCACGAGTCTGGAGATGACATTTTATATCTGGCTATACATGTATATTATGTAATATTCTATAAGGGAAATAACTGCTTGGCTGAAATCATTTTACAATAACTACATCGGGATGGAAAGGAAGATATACATATATACATGTTTGAATTAGTTAGACATAACATTTATTACATGTTCCGTAACACAAAAGAGACATCATGCTTCTTGCTTCTCTTAAATTCAGAGTTTCAAAGACTTGAGTTGCCATAGTGTTCTCCCTTTCTTCTTAAATAGTAAACCAGTCTTTTAAGCTATACTTGTTTGTTTAGTAATCTTCATTGACACTTGGTTGCTCAGGACATTCCTTTTCTATATATATTTCGCACTAATATATAGATAGATAGAAAGATAAAAGAGAGAGAGAGAGATATGATACATGAGAAGAGAGAGAGGATACATGAGAATGACATTTTATATTTTTAAGTCTTACAGTTTTTGAAACACTGAATATCGACTTGGGATAGGCTTAATAAACTCTCCCGCTTAAATTTCTGACCTAATTTTCTCTGAAAATCTTTGATATTTAAGGGATCAATACATGTGACAAGTGTGCATAAACAATCCATCAAGTAATTGGTTCATTTGCCATTCATAAATTCCATAAGGAAGCCGTGCAAAAACAATGCATCAGGTGAGAAAACCTTGCGATTTACATTTACAGGTATTGCATGTGATTCGTACTTCACTTTTTATAAATAATGTGTTATACATTTGTAAATATGACGAAAACATGTATTTTTACATGCGCATTTTTGCTTAACAATAATTTTAGATTAAATGTCATCGATGTCTGGCTATCGTGATTGTGCTAAAGGTTCCAGGTATACCATTTCCAATTGTTCTTAATATTTCAAGTAATCATATTGGTATTCGGCAAACTTTGTAATGTTTCCAAACTTTTTAACATTTCTCATAATTGATCCTAGTTCAGAGAATATATTTGTGAAATACAAGGCGCTAATCACATCCTTCCATGCAAACAAGAGCATTTCATTCACAAAATACAGGATACTACGTATGTATTGCCAGAATAAAATCCGTCCACGCACCATAGGGGTGTACCAGTTAGAAATGTCCGGAACTGTACATGTCCCAACTCACATGTGAGCGTTTCATGAAATATAAAATATATGAAGATATCAAAATTAGAGAATTAGCTTCAAGCCAATATGGTTCACATCGACCTTCAGCGTCTACTGGATTATCATGGCCAACAAAGCCTGTTCTAAGTTCTATTTAAAAAAAAAAAAAAAAAAAAAAAAAAAAAAAAAAAAAAAAAAAAAAAATATATATATATATATATATATATATATATATATATATATATATATATATATATATATATATACATATAAAATTCTAGGTGAATTGACTGGATCTGCCGCTTTGATTAATTGGGTGATCAAGACTAAGACGATAACTTAAGACTTTACATGTACAGTTGCGGAATTATATTTCAGTACACTTACTGGGTCCCACTTTTGTACATATGGCAACCAATTGAAGTAAACATAAATAGTATTTTTGTGGGTGAGGCTAATACCCTAGGTAGTTCGCTTTCTTCATATGAGTGATAACAAACCATGTAATTTTTGTTATCGTTGACTTTGTAGTTGGATATTCTTCAAATGCGATATCCTGGAATTGATTATCTAAATGGCAGCATCTATGATGGGGAGGCGGCATTTCCTACTTCTTTCAACATAAAAAGTATCATTTATATATATATATATATTTCATAAAACATGAAAAAAGTTTCATGCTTTAAACATTTATGTATGTTTACTAAATTACCAAAAAAAATCTGTGAAATCCCTGAGACCTCTGTAAATACCTTTGATACCTGCACCATCTTTTTTTTTGCCTGAATTAAACACTGAATAAACAGAAACCATGCTACATTAGATTCTTCAACAACTAAGCACAAAATCACAGTTACAATGAACATAGATTCGTTATCAATGTGTGTGTGTGTGTGTGTGTGTGTGTGTGTGTGTGTGTGTGTGTGTGTGTGTGTGTGTGTGTGTGTGTGTGTGTGTGTGTGTGTGTGCGCGCGCGCGTTTGTGTTTATGTGTGTGTGCATCGTCTATGGAAATACGGTCATGCTTGGTAATGAGTTACGAAAGAGCGTGTATAATCAGCTATTATCATGCCTTAAATCTTTGAGGAGTTGCATCCACATTCGAAGAGCTGAGCGAGAAAATGCATGTTTGCTTGTTTTAACTCAAGTAACAACTAACTGGGTGGTTCCAAGGAGGGTGAATAGCAAAACTCTTAGAACCAACTCACAATACAAGTGTTGTATATCTTATTCAGTCTATTGAAATGGGAATTTGTCGCTGTCAATTGTTATTGTCGTCTATCCATTTTTCTTTCTATTTGTCAGTGCAATATAATGCAACGTATGCGTAGTTATAGATGATATTAACATATCAAATCTTAACATCAAATTCTCTTTCTCTATACATTAGCCTAGAAGTAATAATTTCCCGATGTGTGAAAAAACTTATTTGTTCTTCCGGAACTTGAGGAGTTTACAGAAAGAGGAACAATGTAGAAAATAACAGGAAGTCGTATATTTCATCTCTTTATGCCAGTGAATATTCAGAAATTCCTGAATATCTATTTCGCGGCTAAACCTAACATACGCTGAAAAAATACATGTCCGATCGTCTTAGACGCCATAATAACATGGGAAATCCGAGGTCAAAACGAGGTTGCCAAGCTGACATCTCTTTTAAGGATGGACGCAAAGCAAGCTGTAATCGGAAATAGAGGCTGCTACATTGGGGTGAGGGAAAGTAATTTTTCCAATGGTAATATATTCGGAGAGCTGGGCATTTCCCGGACGATGGTATACAGGCAGACAAAAATACACCGGAAATACACGGATTAATTAATTTAAATTTACGATATAGATATTTATTCATACATACACGCCATATGTCATGTTCAGATTCTTTATCATTATTTACATTTCACATATGACAGATAAATTTTATATGAAACGGCGAGGAGCGGCCACGTGACCTGCGATATGTGGGGGTGGATCTCCCTACATGATGTTGGCGAAACGGGGAAAATGCCTCTTACACAAATATATCGAACTGTTAGAAAAAAAAAAAAAAAATCCCATCAGTACACTGCCATGCCTTGGCCCTTCCCAGGAACAATGAGGATAACTGCCCCATGCGCACGTCTTGGGCAATTACGAAGTAGTTCCCTGCCTAACACCACGTAGTGGTCCTTCGATGGCCAAGCGAGTGATGTGGCTCAAACCCGACGAAAACTGTTTGGCCGAATATTGTCAATGAGAAACGGCTAATGAAACAACCTTCCACCAGCTGATAGATCATGCAAAGAGGGAATGGGAAGTGTTAAGGAGGAAATCGGGACGTTACATGTGAACATGTCACCTGTCTCAGGGATTAGACACCGTTTGAATAACAATACATATTTCTTATAAGCATTACTAGCCCCGGTATTTGTATTCCGTTTCTACAGTTATTAACATGCAAAAGATTCTAACGAAAGCGTTAAAAGCTGTGTATATAATGCAGTTCTTTCACACACAACACATACACACATTATTGAGGCCTGATTAACCCGACTATGGTTTTGCTTTCAGTTAATATTCTAAAATGATTATAATGTAGCATATTTTATGTTTATTGAATCCGTGTCCGGATCTGATCTATTAGTTCAAATTCAAGATTATATATAAGAACTTTGATTTTGTGTTAAGGACAAGAATGCCATTTTTTCTACACATACACTAAATATACGTGTATTCACAAAAAGAGAAAAAAAATGCATAAACAACAAATAAAAGTAGAGAGCAAGATGAACTGACATTAATCCTAACGAAAAATATTTTCTTTTTCAAAATATCAGTTATACAACTCATGTATTGAGAGTCGGTTCTTTGACTTTTGCTATTCACCCTCTTTAGAACCCCCTAGCTGGTAGTTGCTGGAGTTGAAACAAACGAAATGTATTTTCTCGCTCATCAGTTCGAATGTGGATGCGCCTCCTTCTAAAAGCGCTAAGACTTGGGGAATAATAACAGGGAAAAAAATATGATCAGATTTCAGCACAACATAATGGACATTCAGAATAACCGAACCGAATTAAATATACTGTTTCATAACTCGTCACTAAGCACTGACTCCGTATTTCCATGGATGCCACACACACACACACACACACACACACACACACACACACACACACACACACACACACACACACACACACACACACAATGATGATGCATATATGCATTCTATAAGAATAATATCATGTAGCATTGTTTCTCTTTATTCAAAATAAGTGTTTAGTTCTGGCAAAGAGGAAAACATTTCACTTTACTAGATCGATTATGGTGCAGCTACGAGACGTATTTACAAAGATCATTTGCACATTTTTTGTTTTTGCTGCTATACAGAGATATTTAAAGCATGAAGTATTAAGGCATGTTTCACGAAATATGCAGCTAAAATCATCAATTGCAAAATCAACGATAACTAGTATTACATTTGTGATCACTTACTTGAAGAAAACGAAAGATTAGATGGCTTACTTAGTTTCAAAATATATTTATTAATACACTCATTGGTTATTTACATTCGACCAAGCACACTCTGTTACAAATTACCTTGGGTTTTAGCCTCATTCACAAAAATAGCGTTTACGCTATGTTTATTTAGATTGGTTGCCAGATGTACAACAGTGAGATTCAGCAAACGTACTGAAATATAATTCCTTAACTGTACATGTTCTTTCTAACTGAAATAAATTTACTACATTTTGTCTTGATTTACAACTACGATATTTATTTGCCAGTGATATTGATTCAATACCATATTAGAATTCCATTTATGTATAAACTGACAATGTAATAAATTTGAACATAAACACTTTTAATTCATAATCACAGATACATTTATATATTTACCAATGATATTCATGATGATAGTAAATGATTATGAAAATTCTTAAAACTTTAGAATCGACCACAAATTGTGTTTATTTGTGTTAACTGCCTAGTTAGGCAGTTTTAAGCCATAATTGGAACGTTCGTTACATTAAAGTCACGTAACTATACATAGGTCGTTAAGCGGTTTTAAGCTCGCGGGAACGTCCGTTATATTCACATTAATATTAGGCGGGCTTAGTAGTCTATGTCAGATACTGGCTGTCCAGGGAGAAATAATTTCATCTGTCGATTCTAAAAATATACTACGACTTTTGATCACCTACAGCCAATGACCTCCAGATTATTAAAAAGAATAGAGGGAAAGGTTAGAGTTTACTTCCTCTGTGTACAGTCCTTGTTTGCGTATTAATTCATGTGTATTTATATATGACCGACCCTTGGCGATACTGTTACATTGGCAATGTTGCTCAAGCGTCATAACTAGTTCTAAAGCAACTCGCCGACGTTGTCGAAAAATGTAATTCCACTACATCGATACGAAAAAATATTAAGAATTTCAAACACATTGTTCACGGTTAAGACAGAAGAAATGACACCATGGTCGGTTAGCATAGATCAGTCCCTTCAAGACGAGATTTCATTTGTTTAATCCTTTATACTTTAGCCAGTGGTTCTTTCCTCATTCATTCACGAGGATTAAAGAACACGCGTAACCAGACCTATTTCTGAAGGGACATGTACCTGGGGCATAAGAAAATATTGACATCTCATGGGGAAGCGAACGGACCCTCCCTCATCCATCCATTGTTTGGATGGATGATTCTGAATATGCGCTTGACAGACAGCCTTACACTACACGTATAGCCATTAAGGTATAGCTATCGCCCTCTGACTTGTCTCTCTCTTTTAAAATTCTTATGCACTAAATAACTAACTCATTTTTATTCTCTCTCATTGACAGTTACAAAACATACTCTCTATATCTCGCTCTCCTTCCTTCATTTCTTACCGTTCTCTCTCCGTCCTTCCCTCCCGCCCTCTTTCTTTCTCTATTTCTTTTTCACTTTGCTTCTCACTTTGTTCATCCTTCCTTCATTCCTATTTTCTTCCCTTCCAAATTCTCTCTCTCTCTCTCTCTCTCTCTCTCTCTCTCTCTCTCTCTCTCTCTCTCTCTCTCTCTCTCTCTCTCTCTCTCTCTCTCTCTCTCGGTGAGGACGTTGTGCGGAGTGCGGTGGTGAGCGGAGGTTTGCGCGGCACGAGGGGCAGGCTGTTTTTGTCTGTCTTAGGTCGCCCTTGATGGAGAGCGCTCCGACAGAAAATTTCTCACTCTCACTCACTCTCCTTCCTTCCTTTCTTCCCTCCTTACTCCCCCACTCTCTCTTCTTCTTTTTCCTCTACTTCCTTTTCCCATCCTCCATCCCTCCCATCCACTCATTTCTTTCTATCTCTCCTTCTCTCTCTCACCCTCCCTCTCTCTTGCTGTCTCTCCTTCCCTCCTTCCTCTCATCTCTCTCTCTCTCTCTCTCTCTCTCTCTCTCTCTCTCTCTCTCTCTCTCTCTCTCTCTCTCTCTCTCTCCCTCTCTCTCTCTCTCTCCTTCCCCCTCTTTCTCTGTTCTACCCTCCCCCCTTTCTCTATCTCACCTTCTCTCCTTTCCTCTCTCTCTCCCTCACACTCCTTTTCTCTCCGCCCCCCCCTCTCTCTCTTTCTTTCTTTCTTTCTACCCCCCCCCCCCTCTCTCTCTCTCTCTCTCTCTCTCTCTCTCTCTCTCTCTCTCTCTCTCTCTCTCTCTCTCTCTCTCTCTCTCTCTCTCTCCTTCCTTCCGTCTCCCCCTCTCTCTTTCTCCCTCTTTCCCTTTTTCTCTTTCCACCTCTTTCTCTCTCTCTCCTTCCTTTCCTCTTTCCACCTCTCTTTTTCTTTCCTTATTTTCCTCCCTCCGCTCTCTCTCTCTGTCTGCTTCCTTCCTCCCTCCTCCCCCCCTCTCTATCTCTGTCTATCTACCTCCCCTTCCCTTCCTTCCTCTCTCTCTCTCTCTCTTTCTTTCTTCCCTCCCTCTCTGACTCTCCTTTTTTCTCCGCCCCCCCCCCCCCTCTCGCTCTCTATCTCCCTCCCCTTCCCTTCCTTCCTCTCTCTCTCTCTCTCTCTCTCTCTCTCTCTCTCTTTCTTCCCTCCCTCTCTGACTCTCCTTTTTTTCTCCGCCCCCCCTCTCTCTCTCTATCTCCCTCCCCTTCCCTTCCTTCCTCTCTCTCTCTCTCCCTCCCTCCCTCTCTACTTCCCCCCTCTTTCTGTCTTGGATCGCCCTTGATGGAGAGCGCTCCGATATAGGAAATGTCTCTCTCTTCCTTCCTTTCCCCATCTCCCTTTCACTTTTTTCCCATCTTTATCCTTTTTTCTCCATCCTTCCCTACCTTCCTTCCTACCGTAACTTCTTTCACACTCACTCTCTTTCTCCTTCCTTTCTTTCCTTCCTCCCTCCCACTACCCCCCCCCCCTCTCTCTCAGAATATCACAGTAAAGAATATCCATTGTAACAACTGGAATTAAAACTAAAATCTTTAGAAGGGGAAGAGGGAGAAGATGAAAAAGAAGGTAGAGAGGGATTGAACGAAAGAAAAAAAGGGAGAGAGGCAGAGAAAAAGAAGAAAAGAGAAGGGGGGAGAATTTTTGGACAAAGAAGAAATAATAGAGAAGAAAAAGACGAAAAGACGGGAAAAGAGATTATGATGGTGGTTAAAATGTTAGTAAAATTTAATTATAATAAGACTGAGAAATAATTTGTCAACGTCCAATTATCATTCTAATCAAACATGGATACTGTTTCTGGCTTCGATTCCAGATAATTTCTCTCGCATTAACATGTTAGGATAATAGTCGAAGCTCATAATAAAATTGATAAAATATTGTTCGTTTTCTTTGGCGACAATTTCTCTCTAAATTAAACCGGGATATATTCATCACTTCGTCCAACCCCGAAGTCCATTTTCCAAAGGTCCAAAAATCAACACTATTAGCTGTCTAATTTTTCTCTTTACCTAAGTTTAATAAACTAACCTAACCTAATCTAACCTTATTTGATATGTAATATGTTGAATAATATACATGTTCTGTCACACACATACATACATGCACACACACACACACACACACACACACACACACACACACACACACACACACACATATATATATATATATATATATATATATATATATATATATATAAGGAAATAACCATTGACCTCTCGGTGGCCGTGTTATTCCCATATAGGGTTAGTGAAACCACTCCACTGTGCAGTTAGAACTGTCACAAGCAATCACAGGTCCAAATTCAGGTCTTTTACTGTAGCAAAAGAGCTCTCTGTCGCTAGCGTTCTCTTCCATTTTCCTTGATATGATTTCAGGCAAGGTAGACTGGTGAAATTTCACAAAGTGGCCTTCAAATATTCAATGAAATAATTTTCTCTGCAAACATTACTTAACAGGCCTTGGTTGTTGGCTGGAGAGAAGACAAAAAAGTAACCAAATTGTTATCAAAAAGTGCAATTTGTAATTGGACTTGGCCATATTATCTGTGGCCTTTCCTCATAGATTTGTATGCATCATGGGGGAAATCTTTATAGATTTGTATACATCATGGGGGAAATCTTTATCTTTTTCCCAACCATTTAAACTATCTTTATACCTGTATGGACATTTTATTTCTAAAACTCCTTTTCCATGACAATTGAAAGTTTTCATACTGGCTTGATTCCTATATTATGTTATTTTTCTGGTCCTTGGCTCCATTTCCTTGACATGTATTGTATATTTTTAATAGAAATCTTGCTTATATTGCATTATTCTTTCAATCAATGATCTGCTGCCTTCCATTCTTGACACTTGCTGATACAGTGAAGCAATTATCTTTCCAGCTCTATGTCGCATCCAAACTGATGATGTGGCTTGCTGCTGCGTTATCTGACATAGTTTGTAATGACTTTTGATCATATGTATCCTTGTATTTTTCATATTTTTCATGTCAAATTTGGTAAGCTCTTCACAGTTAATATCAATACTATTGGAGTCTAAAAGACTGATGATGGGCTCTGGTATGTCATCTTCATCACCATTGTCAGTATCGCTTCCATGTGCTTGCATGTTCGTATTCATCTCCGGTCCTGCTACATTAGTAGTATCAATATCATTAGTATCATCAATGCTGCCTGTGGATACATTTCATAAAATTGTTGGATATTTTCATGTGAGATAAGGCTTATGTCAGATGTTGGGTCTCTGCATGTATCAGGTCTTGCAATAGAGATGTTTCTTATTTTGGGGGGACAGACAATGTTTCTTTGGTCTGGAGAAATCTAAACCGCTGAATGGAGCTGGATTGACATTTTTCCTGAATGCTTTCCAGGAACAAAGTTAGCTGGTACATGTTACTGGATCATTTAATTTGAAGAGTAGTGGTCAGTCTTATTGAGGCAAACCCAAGTCTTATACAGTACTGCTTTAATACCTTGGCGTTGATTAGGCAGTACCTATAGAATAATAAAAATAACTAAATTTTGAACCATCCTATAATCTACATTATCAGAGATCAGAATCTTATTGTTCATATTTTTGTTAGTTATACAAGATTCAAAATTAATGAAAATTTAATTTGAGAATGTGACTATTCATATCTTGTGTTGAGTAAGACTTATCTGCAAAATGTTCTTTATAAATATGTAAATACATGCATGGGCTAAATGACAGAGAGCTTTAACCCATAGCTTAACTTACTTCAGATTTTATAAAACAAAATTGGCTACTATTGGTAATTGGGTGATAATGGCAATCCTGTACATGACCGGCAACGAAGTAATAATAAGCTTCTATGGACTTGTACGCTTTCATGGACCCCTTTAAGAAACCGCTTGGCGTGTCTGCAAGGTATTCGATGACATCTCTTCATGTTAGGCCTAAGAGCTTTGAAATATTATCCCACTCATCATCACCCAAAGAGAAGGGGTCAGGAAGCTTCTCTCCATTAGAGAGTAAGTTCCGAGATGTAATGTTGTTTATCAGCAGCTTAGAGTTCTTTGAAGTAAATGAAAGGTCCCATTTTGACGGTGTTTCCAGTGTTTCTTGTTCATCACACAGTCTCGCGTCGTCTATTGCTTCACAGTATGCGCGTTCATCTTGTTTACATGAGAGTTCCTACGTCATGCGAGAAGGGGTCTATAAGCGGCGTGTTTGAATATATATAACCATAGAGGAATATTCGTAGGAGAGGGAAAAATGATACTGGATACAATCCAATATCTAATATCATGATAATAGTGCTATGTTTATACATTGATGATACAATAACATTGAGACTATACATGTACATGTTATTTTTAATTGTGATAGATTTTACTAGACTTAGTCTTGACTTATAATCCCAGGTTAATTTACCAGTGATACCGACGCAATACAATAATAGAATATACATATATTTCTAAATGTATTGAATCTGAATATAAATAGTTTGAAGTTATAATCACGGTTGTATATACCAATAATATTCATAATAATGATAATAGATAATAATAATGATGCTTATGATAATAATAGAGACGAGTATAAATAGTAATTGCTTGTCGTTAACAGTCTAGTTAGGAGTTTTTAAGCCATAATTGGGACGTCCGTTACATTGCAAACACGCAGCAGCATTCATAGCGATCGTTACGCAGCTATCTATTGGGAACGTCCGTTATATTCGTAGTAAGTCCAGGGCGGGTTGGTAATCGATATCAGATAATGGCTGTCCAGGGACAAATCATTTCATCTGTCGGTCCCAAGAGTGTGCTACGACTCCTGATCAGCTACAACCATTGGACTCTTAAAAAGGTTAGGCTTTACATCACATGTGTGATTAATTTACGTGTATATATTTAACCGACCCTCGCGTGAAAGTATTACAATACCCATGTTTACTCATGTGTCAAGACAAAAAAGAACAATATTCCCTTGATAACTATTGAATATAAGTATTCCTAACTTTATCCAGAATTTCGAACACATTGTTCACGGTTATGGCAGAACTGAACCCGTAGAATGTTATTATAAAGAAGTCCCTTCAGTACGAGAATTTGGTGTTTTGTTCATTTATATTTTTACCAATTGTCTATTTTTCCAATGCATAAGTAATTAAGAATATGTGTAACCAGACCCATTTCTTAAGAGACATGTATCTGGGGCATGGGGCAATATTGATTTCGGGTATCCCTCGACAAAAAGACACGCTGCACGTCTACACATAAAAATATAGC
>NC_091576.1:0-2500 GCF_042767895.1 Penaeus vannamei
GGACGCGGGCGCAGGACGACGAGAGAGGACGCGGGAGGGCAGGAGGACGAGAGAGGACGCGGGAGGGCAGGACGATGAGAGAGGACGCGGGAGGGCAGGAGGACGAGAGAGGACGCGGGAGGGCAGGAGGACGAGAGAGGACGCGGGAGGGCAGGAGGACGAGAGAGGACGCGGGAGGGAAGGACGATGAGAGAGGACGCGGGAGGGCAGGAGGACGAGAGAGGACGCGGGAGGGCAGGAGGACGAGAGAGGACGCGGGAGGGCAGGAGGACGAGAGAGGACGCGGGAGGGCAGGAGGACGAGAGAGGACGCGGGAGGGCAGGAGGACGAGAGAGGACGCGGGAGGGCAGGAGGACGAGAGAGGACGCGGGAGGGAAGGACGATGAGAGAGGACGCGGGAGGGCAGGAGGACGAGAGAGGACGCGGGAGGGCAGGAGGACGAGAGAGGACGCGGGAGGGCAGGACGATGAGAGAGGACGCGGGAGGGCAGGACGATGAGAGAGGACGCGGGAGGGCAGGACGATGAGAGAGGACGCGGGAGGGCAGGACGATGAGAGAGGACGCGGGAGGGAAGGACGATGAGAGAGGACGCGGGAGGGAAGGACGATGAGAGAGGACGCGGGAGGGCAGGAGGACGAGAGAGGACGCGGGAGGGAAGGACGATGAGAGAGGACGCGGGAGGGAAGGACGATGAGAGAGGACGCGGGAGGGAAGGACGATGAGAGAGGACGCGGGAGGGCAGGACGATGAGAGAGGACGCGGGAGGGCAGGAGGACGAGAGAGGACGCGGGAGGGCAGGACGATGAGAGAGGACGCGGGAGGGCAGGAGGACGAGAGAGGACGCGGGAGGGCAGGAGGACGAGAGAGGACGCGGGAGGGCAGGACGATGAGAGAGGACGCGGGAGGGCAGGAGGACGAGAGAGGACGCGGGAGGGCAGGAGGACGAGAGAGGACGCGGGAGGGCAGGAGGACGAGAGAGGACGCGGGAGGGCAGGACGATGAGAGAGGACGCGGGAGGGCAGGACGTCCCTTCGCGTCATGGCAGACTCACATGCCGGGATGATGTCTCTTCGTGTCATGGCAGACTCATCCACCGGGATGAAGTCCTCTTGTGTCACACACGCTGGGATGACGTCCCATCGTGTCATAGTAGACTCCAGACTCGGCCACTCCAAGATGACTTCCCATCATGTCATGGCAGGTTTGGCTCAGCAATGTTATTAACTAGAGTTCTAACATATATTCTTAACCATTAAAGGTATAATAAGAAATACAATTTTTTTTCTCGGAAGAATAGCATCGGGTGATGAAAATAAGTGAATGTAATCCCTCAAAGAAACAAGTTAAAAAGGCTGGAATTGCATGTCAACAGATCACATACGGAAACAGGCAAGACAGCTGCAGATCCATAGACACATTGAACTATGTGCCTTTAAATATTAAACATTTTCTAATCTGCATACCTTCCAAACAAAATTGCCAGAGGCATATGTCATTTAAGTATAAGATCAAAACGCTTGTCTAGGTATCTTTTATGTGAATATCTTATAATCACAATACTATACAATCACCTCGTGTAAAAAAAAATAACCATTGTAACATTTGGAGTAAAGTGATTTGAATTCATAATTTGCAGATGCAAAGTTTCTAGGAATTTAAATGCATCAGCAAATAAAGACCCAAGACGAAATTCATATAAGCAACATCAGTGAATAATTCTCTGGAAGATATTTTTTCTTGCATTATAATCACTGGCTGAAAATGGCAGTGTGATAATTTGGTAATTTGTCTCATTACCTCTTTGTTGTCCTGATCTTACTGAAAAAAGCCTCTGATATCATGTGCGCATTACCAATTCCATCTGCCCTGTTCACAACTTTGGTTATTACATTTTAAACACTGAGCAATATAACTGTAGAAACTTTACTCCATACAATTAGATTTTTTACACTGGTTTCCTTTGTACACTTTCATTCATTGTAAAGTTTGGTCCAGCTTCCTTTCATTTCATTTCTATATCACCTGCCATACTCTCTTAGCAGGACTGAGGATAAATTGAATGTTTTTTTAAGTCAAGGAAGGTTACTCAAACATCATACAACTGGCAACATCAACATTTTATTACCTTAAAAAGATTTTATATTTTGTCCATTCTACTATGGTTAAAATGCATAAAAAAGAGAGCACTTTAAAAATTCATTCTTTAACAACAACTGGAAGCCAGGAGTGCAAGGCTAACCTTCATTAGCAATGTTGGCAACATCTATAACACACTTTTGCTTTTTTGCCAAATAACGAAAATAAAGAAAAAATCTGCAATTAGGTTTTCTTGCACTAAATACCTACATATACTGTATTAAGCAGCATTTAACAGCATTAACTTAATGGCACACGGCTGAATAGCATAATTCCATTTCTCAATAAATGCATTAATTTCATAAAGCAATACCAATCCCTGGAATGTGGAGTATATAAAGACATCTTTAAATTTACAAGATAC
>NC_091576.1:7500-20000 GCF_042767895.1 Penaeus vannamei
CCCACACACTCCAAAGTCTGGAAGGAAACAACTTCAGGTAAAAAACTACAGATCATCTTGATAGAGGTCATTTCAAGCATGTTCAGCACTTTATAATTTGTTCACTGAAATCAACATAATTACAAAAAGTGGTAATAAGATGAGTATACAAAAGGTATTAATAAAAATAAAACATTGATTCAGACTACCTAATGATCCCATCTGCTAAGCTTGTAGCAATAACATTAACAGCTGTGCCCTCAGGTGCTGAGGAGAAGGTGATTGCTGTTACAGGTGCAGGGGTGACTACAGAATCAACAAGCGCTCCATTTATGGTGTAGAGGCGCAGCACAGAGGCAGCAGAACCTAAAGGACTGACAGATGCCCAGTCACCCAAAGTTTCACTCATGGCCAAGAGAGAGACTTCAACACCACTGGATCCAATACTCCTGATATATGACAACCTGGTGATGAATAATAATGGGATGAATGATAATAATAACAAGAAAAGTAAAATTATATAGAAGTAATATGAGACAAACAATAATGTCTCCAGTACTGTGTAAGAATAAGATCAAGAAATTTCACACAAAACTGCTTTCCTTTTAAAAACAACATACCTATTTGTGTCCCACAGAACACACATGCCATCTTTTCCACCTGAAACACACACGCTGAATGCATCAGACACATACATGTGCATGATGGGAGCTGTGTGTGCTAACAGTGTTGTTGGGGGAAGAGTGGCTTTCAGGTCTCCCCCTGCATGATATGGAGACACCTGGTATACTAGGATCTGACCTGATGCAAGACCGACCCACACCTGGCCACTTCCACTGCTACACCACATGACCTGTACAAAAGGGTGTCGGGGAGAAGAAGAAGAGCTATAACCTGATATCCTTGTCAAAAGGTTTTCCTATGACTTCAAACTTCAATAAAGGTTTTCTGAATATAAAGTAATAAGCTAAATAGTAAATTTAATAATTACCTTGTCAAATGGTGGTACTGCAATGAGAGGCTGGGACAGTGTGTCTTTGTGGCGGCGGCAGCGTATGATTCCATCTTTGTGATGCGATGATACGATGTATGCACTGGTGGTACCTTTTAAAAGTAGAGGACAACATAAGCAATTCAATCTTCAAAAGCAAGCTGGATATGGATAAAAAAGGTTCTATCTTCATCTTTCTATTTACCATCCAAAATATATTTAACCCAATAACGCTGGTATATTTTGAAGCTGAAAATAAAAGATTCCGGGCAGCTACAAAATCGGCGCATGGGGCTGGCAAAGACTCTGCGCATGCGCCAGCTGCAGCCCACTGCTGTGTCGGAGCGTGACCCCAATACAGCGTCAAACTGGCGGGACGCCCGGCAATGTTTATTTTTTCTCATGTGTCTCATATGTGGGACACCCGTTGTTAGTGGGTTATGCATATCATCTTCATGAATAACAAATTCTACAAAATTATATACATATTACTCGGTCACAATCTCAAACCTTTAGGTTATGAAGATTGCCACAGAAATTAGTCTTAAATCTGAAATAACCTCACCTGCCCAAATAAGTCCTTTCTCTACTCCAGCTGTGACAAGATGTGTGTGTGGAGGCATCAGCAGCAACTCTGTTCCTGATATACTGGTGACGTAGGTAGCTGGTGTTTTGAGTAACTGCACCAATGCCAAAATAGGTCGATCATCTGCAGGTGAACCAGCATACGTACCCCAACGAAGCCCTCGTACTTCATGTAGGACTTCTGGTGCCTGGTAAAGATAGTCAGTATTTCTGGAATCTAAAATGCTTCATGTATCAACCAGTAACATGAGCACAATATTGATACATCAACCACTAGTAATGGCTTGAAAGAGATTATAACAAATAACTTGTACAGATGCTATAAAAATAAGGCAAGATAAAAAAAGAGGCATGTGTTAGTTACATACCTGAGGGTTTTGTGCAATTCCAGCATTACTAACAGGTGGATGTGGGTGGCTAAACAACTGCTGAGGAGTTTGCCCATATGTTTTGATCATTGCTTTCCTCGCTTCTCGGCCTATTTCGTCACCACCACTCTCAACATCATACCCAAAGTATGTCTGAGTCAGATGAAACCACTTATTATTGCTCAAAAAATTCAAAACTTTGCAGTCCTTATAAAACAAACTGCATTATACAATAACAAGCAAAATCCTAAAACTCAAAGCTAAATTACTAGAAATATGCTATCAAACAAAGTTAACCTACAGCAGGATGAAAGACGTTGATTGCTTCAACAGCTGCACGGCCAGTTTGTTTGTGACCAAACACAAGATCAATCCAGTGGTGAAGGTTCTGAGTCACGTATGGTGACTCCAGGGCAGCACGGTGTACAAGCACAAACCTATTGTGAAAAAGAATTAGGAGTTAGAGAGTTATCAAGGGGGACAGGGGGGGAGAAAGGGGAAGAGGGAAAGAAAAAGAGAAAGAAATTGGGGGGAACAGAAAGACACTGATTCTTATTGATAAAATACATAAACGTATTTTCTATTTTCCCAGCACACACAGAAGTTTGACAACCATGGCTTTGAATATCCCTCACCTTCTTGGATCATCTCCACTCCATGGAGGAAGATGGACATGGTGCACTCTTTCCCCACTTTGCCGAACACCAAAGTTGAAACCTGTAATATAAGACATTTTAGCAATACAAAAAAAAGCATAATTATTTTCTTTAAGCATGTGCATATACACATGCAAAACACAAGACAGGAATGCAAAAAACATGTGTATATATCCGTAAGCCAACACAGGCAAATAGAAGAAAGAAAAAGGAATATTTGTGGAGAAAATCCATTGAGATCCATATTTACCCTCAGAGTTAAGGAATATTTCTGGCAGGAAAAAGAACTCTGGGATAAGTTCCTTGAAATCTGTGGTTGAATCGCAGGAAGCCAAACGCCACGAGGTCTGAACGGCATGGAAAGTACGGTCTGGGATGTCAAAGTTCCCATCTGAAAATTGAGAAAAAGTGATTTTCCAGCTTTAAAAGTAATTTTCAGTGATGGGGCAACTGGGATGTAAAAAAAATTGACAACCTACACATCAAAACTTCTTAAAAAATCCATATTTGTTAACAAAAGTAAAAACAGCACTCATTTTTTACATACTCTCAGTATCTAAAATGCAAATTTCATCATAACTACATCTAAATATAGTGATAACCAACTATTTACATCTTTGCATCACATGTAAGTAAAGCTTATGTCCATGCTAACATCAATTAGCCTATATATCCTGAACATGCATATCTTTGGGGACGACCAAGATGACAACACCAATTTTATGATCAGACCAAATCAATGCAGAAGTTATCTTGGGCAACTTAGAATTATATAGTTTGTATTAATATAACACAAGGAAAAACTTATTCAGAAAAGGTTTTAAAAATCATCAGAAGAAAAATGAGTAAGAAATGAGTACAAAGAAAAAGGAAAAGAGGGAAAGGAAAGGTAAACAAAAAAACAGGAGAGAACGAAAGACAAGAAAGTGAAAAAAGTGAGAAAAAAGAGTGAGAGAGAAACAATATAATTTAATACAATTAAAGCCTGTCCTCCGTCCCACATCTGCACATTACCTTGATATCTAAGAAAGAGCTGTGTGAAGGGAGGCAGTCGTACAAGGAAATGGAGGACTATGCCTGAGTTGCTGTAGTGGGAGCCATAGTGATAAGGACCATCGCCTGCATTCTGACTCATCTGCCTCGTTATCTAGAGAGAGTATATACATTTATACATAAACTTATGCATCAAATCATATGTTCTAACATTATTTATTATATGTATATTAAACTAGTTATGAGGACTTTAAAGCTAAAGTAACAATAAGGAGAGCAATGCACATGTAGTGTACTATTTCCAGACAAGCACTAGGTTCTCGAAAGTGTAAGGATAAACTAAAAAAGAGATACTTTATATGAAAAAGTAGTCTGATGCTAGATTCCCTTGTATCTCCTATATTTCTAGAAAAAAATGCATTACTAAAAGTGAGTGATAGTGAGCTAAAAGGATGAAAATAAATGAGGATACAAACATACCTCATAGTTATTAATGTAATGCTGCTCCTTGTGTTTGTTTTGTACTGCAATAGGCTTCTTCAAATTCCTGTGGATGAGTTTTTGATAAATTATTCCAGACTTTCATTATGAGAGCTATTCAAATTGCCTTTTTATATGAAAATATCTCTGGCTCTACTATCAAGTAATCAATTCAAGAGGCTAAAGAAAGAAAAAGGATTGAAAGAAAACAGAAACTATTTGAACATAATGATATTAATACATTCTTTAACCCATTTACCAGGATAATAAATAAAACATGAAAATTTATATATATTTACATTTCATATAACGGATAAAAAAAAAATAACAAAACATGGTGGATCAGCCAAGATTAACAGCTGTCATTACTTACCTATACACAGCTGGGTCATTAAGGTTCAGGATCTCAACAATATAGTTGGAGAGAATGAAGGGGAACACTGGATACTGCATCAGGTCATTGAAAGAACGACCAGCAAGCTTGTTCAGTTGTGTCAGATATTCATAGTTTGTTATGTGACCTGCAGAAAAATGAGGTAAAACAAGAATATATATTTTCTTATTTCATTACACAATACAAACAGAAACCCATATCTTTTTTTTGAACAAAGGTTTGTGATGAAAATAATAAATAATCTAAACTTGTCTTACCTTCCCTCCATTGTGTGGTGACTTCAGGTAAAGTTGCTTTGCTTGAAAGATTTGGAAGGTCAGATGTGCTCAAGATCCCGATAACCTAAGATCAATAAATGATTACTTTGATTTCTTCACCATTTAGTAGCAAACTTGAAGAAAAGTTGATGGATACAACATTTCCATGTTATTTGCAACATGAAAAACATGAAATTAGGTACCTAATTAAGGTACCTAAATAATCAGGTACCTAAAAGAAGGACATCATTGTTCTAATGAATACAAAGACTGTTCCAAAGGAAGGAAACAGAATGCATAAAGAAATCTTCCCTGCCCAACATCCATTCCAAGTTAGTAAAACGACTTAAAGTAAGAGGTCACCCAAAACACCCATGGCTGATCTGGCATCTGGTAGACTGACATAATAAGAAACTGGGAAGCTTTGGTTTACTGAAATGATGCCATACAGAGGCCATAATACACAGGGGATTAATCTCCTATTCAAATCAAAGTCATTATCAACTGAGAAATTATATTCATTAGAGAAGCAATCAATACAAACCATTAAAATCTCATCCATCTTATAAAGAGACATGGAAAGAGAGAAAGAAAAAGAAGGAGAAGCAGAAAAAAAACACACACCATATCCTCCTTTGCTTTCCAAAAGAACCAACAAATGAATGAATCCATTCCAAAAATGAAAGAAAATGAAACTCAATCACCCACCTGGTTCCTGTGCTGGGTGTCAGTGAAGGCTAGCAGGACAGAGTGCCCAGTTGTTAGGAAGACCTCCAATGCACAGTCCTGGAGTTGGAATCGGCGGATGTGGATCTCACGGATATTGTCAAGGGGCCACGTCACAGAAACTACTTCGCTGCTGCTTCCACACTGTTGGCAGTTGGAATGTAAGGTAATAAGTATTAGCAAATCAGGCTGGCATCCTTTCTTTATTTTTGATCCTATTGCCCCTGGGGATGGCAAATATGTACATGCCATGTCCACTGTCATTTAAGTTTATTAATTCTCTTCACATATAGACACCTCCACAAGCTCTTAGTCACCAGGGAATTAATTGGTAGACCTATCTCACCTCTCCTATTTTCCTTGATTTTTGGAAAGATTCTTATCTTTCATTGTTATTAATGAACATAATATCAATAATGCTAAGAGTATCAGCATCAATAATAACAGTATTAGAAAAAAAAAAAAAAAAAACAGAATAGGGAATCAGGTGAGGTTCTATAGAGCCTACTAATTGACTGACCAATTGTGGAGCCCGGATTCTTTTTTATCTTGGCTACAAAATGTACCCGGCGTGAGTGGGTTAACATAAAAACCAACAGTGGACAGTACATTTCCCCAGTAGTAATGGTTTAATTAATCAAAGTAAATATATATACATGTATAAGAAAAGAAAAATTCATAGAAATAACATTGCCTTCTGACAACATTTTCTAAACCAGAATGCTTCTTTTATAACTGTTCTGGTGATTATACCTCTTCTGGTCAATCTATGAAGATTTGTTTGTGCAGTATCACACTTCTTATTTACTACTTACTTCTAAATTAATAAGAAGTATGCATAGGCTGAATCATCTACAACAGAAATATAATACGCAAAATAACAATAAAAGAAAAGAATAAAAAATGTGAACAAGTAAAAGAACAACAAACATATACAGTGGTAATACCTGGTTCATGTCAATTGTAACTTGTTCTCCCACAAAGTACATTGCCGTTCGGCTGATGAGGATTTCACCTCGCTGTTCCATTCCTGGAGAGACAACAGATGCACTGCTCATGTGGATGATGCGTTCACTTACATTAAGTCGTTCGATCATGACTGCCATTGCCGACTCAGTCTCTGATCCCTGAAGGACAGCTTCTAGAGGAGCTAGTTTATTCTCTATGTCTGTAATAAAGAAGGTTGAAAGGAAAATGTTACACATGTTTCATATATCTGAGATATGAACTGTCCTGATATATTTCAGATATCAATAAATATAATTTCAAGACAGAAGAGGAGGAAGTAATATGTACATAAAATGTCACTTACCTAATTTCTGTCTATATTCAGGCATGAGGTAACGAGGTTGTATATTAAGGCGACCTCTCTTGAGCCGTTTGCGAACTCTCATTGGGCCTTCAGTTTGGTCTAGCTGCCAAGACCTGTTGATACAGCACCAGTCATAAAATCTAGTTTCAACATATACTTCAGTCAACCAGCATAAACCATGTAAATACAACCTAAAAAATAATTCAAAACTATGCTATCATCACTTTCCTTCATACCCATTCTGACTGCTACTGGGGATAACCAGTGCTCAGCCTGCTAAAACTTCCCTTAAGACATTTCACTTATACAGTCAGTTACACAATACAAATTTTTGTAATGCATCAATGAACATACACAGCAATTGGACAATCGAACCCCTTTTTCATAAAAGTGCATTCATGATCATATTCCACATACTCCTCTGTTCATAAAACTGCTTGCTACCTGATGAAACTCAGTGACAGTATGTAAAATTCTTGCTTAAAAATAAGTATTGTGATGGTAAATTTCTAAATTGTGTCTAACTTTGTGCCAGCTTTTTCAGTGTCCTACCTTGGATAAGCTTCTGGGAAGTGCCAAGTAGCTCTCTCGTGTGTGAGGAGATCAATCAAGCTTCTCCATCTATGTGTCAAGTGGACATGGCGACACTGTGAGTGCTTGATACCCCCGAGAACCACTTTCCTTTCTACATTCTGCCGGTCTACTACTGTGCGTGTGAGGCGACTGCATTCTCCTGCTACTGACTCATAGATATGGCTGTTTTTCGTCAGTAATCTGTGAAATTGGAGTTATTTATTCAGTTTGATGTGGGATTGTTTTAAGTATTCGCAAATAATTCTTGTAAAATATCAATGAAAAATGAATGATCTACAAAACAAAAAGAAATATCTACATAAAAAAATAAAATATTGAATGTATGTTCTCAAATCTCTCTAAATAACTTAACAATTATCGCTGAATTCCCAAGGAAAACTAATTTTGTTCTCAGAGGTAAAATGTTATAAATTATGTCTATTTGAATCTTAAAACTGAGAAGAGCACATGAACACCACTGACCGTTTGTCCTGCTTAGTGCACCGATCGACAATTAAGGCTGCAATCTTTGCTGCCTCATCTTGCCACTGCTTTTTCTCCTCAATGACTACACTCCACTCCTTCATGGCTCCATGAGGTGGGTATAGCTAGGAAGCAAATTAGGTATTTCAGGTGAAATGTGAAATAATCTAGTATAGAAAAACATTCTGCAACTGGACATATAGACACTCTCTGTGGGACATTGTATAACATTGAATTGTCTTTGAAAAATAGTTTGTTTCAAAGCACTGCCTAATGAGAATAATTTTAAAATATCAGCTCAACTCATTAACTGTATAACTATCTTTTTAGAGGATCACCTGCATTACACAGATTCATGATGAGCCAGCACAAATACAAAAAAAGTCAGCCATTAATACTTATAAGGTAAATATTTAATAAATGCAACCAAAGCTTAGATTCAGAAAACAGAAGACACTTACCTCGGGTGGAGGCAAGACATGCACGGTACAATCTTCTAGTATCTGGAGAACCATTTCACAACACTTGATGGCTGCTGCATCTAGCTTGTTCTCATTCTGGTATCGCAGTTCATGCATAAAGATTCCTACTTTGTAGAGTAACTGGAAGTATTAAGAGAGACAAAATGTATAATAAAAATGCTGGATAATAATAACTGTTTCTGAATGAGTTTACCCATTAATCAGTGGAAATTTTAAAGTAAAGTCTCCTTTCTTAATCATAAAAATACTACAGTATCTCCACGTAATGAACAATTACCTGTGGATTAGCTTTATTTGCATATGAAAGAACAGGCTGTATTCGTGTGTGAGTGGCCAGTGCTTGAGCAGCTCTGAGCCGGGTGTGGATGTGCGTCCTAGGGGACGTGACCAGAGCCAGGAGGTGCGTGAGGTGAAGTCTCAAGATATCCTGGCAGCCCCACACTACACTTTCCCAGCCAGTGCGATCGGCTGTGCCTGTTTGGGTTGAACTGGCTTTAGGTATGATATTTGAATAGAATAAAGAGAAGGCAAGAATTTGTTGTATGTACAAATCATTACAACTAAGCAGAAAACTTCATGACAACTATTTTTTGTTCAAAATCTTTCATCCATAACACTATACAAACTACAAAGTCAAATAATAATCTAGAACAAAGAGATAAAAACAACTGAATCACTCCTTAAAATCCATATATATCCAAATCATACCTGCAAAAGGAGAAGACTTATCCAAATCACATTAGTTAAAAGATGACTACCACCTTACCTTTACGCTGTGTGATGGTTGCAGCTGCACTTAAAAGGAGTTCAAGTAAGAACAAGCTGAAGGTTTCTGGTGCACCGCCAGATGGCATCTCATTGCCCACAGACTCTACAGATGACCATGCTGTATTACAATGAAAAATACAGTTAAAAATTACACATACCAAACCTATAAGAATAGAATACACCAAAATAAGGATTCTCTTTACTTTTCAATTTGTTTCTCACATATGCAAAGAGCTTAATACAAATTAGAATTACATAATAAACTAAACAGATAAATCATCACATACCAGACATGAACACAAAATCTGTAGCTTTCTGCAACAGCACTTTAAATCTGTCAACTATCTCAGAATGGGCAAGATGTTTGTCATCCTTTTTGGCATTACTAAGAACGAGGGATGGAGAACTGCGGCTCTGAGACATGAACAGCTGATCAGCAATGTTGTGCAAGCTGCAAACAAAAGAAATATGATATAATGATATGGTAAAATACCTACTGCCTTCTACCACTGGGGAAATAGGTGTAGGAATCAACAATACTGCTATGGACAATTAACTGAATGTGTCTCAAAACAATCAAAGGCATATCTGACCTATGTGTGAAGGGAATAGTTGTGTAATTGGCTAAAACAGATCCAACGCCTGAATCACTGTCATCTCGAGCTGCCATGGTGGCAAAGAGCTTGATGTTGTGCAGACTGGATGATCCTGACACTGCAAAGGACTTCTCTTCTAAAGAAAAGAAAAGAAAAGAAAATGGTCATCATGAAATGTCTTGTAATTCTTTGCAAAAAATAAGAGCTGCAATAATATAGAAATAAAAATACAAAGTGACATATTTCCAATCTTTATCATCTATCTTTCTCTCTATGCAAAAGCATACCTCTGATACTGTTATTTAGATCTTGTCCAATAGAATGCAGATGTGCGGAGGCTGTAGCTTGAATGCGAGTAAGAGCAACCTGCAAGAGAGCTGCCTCAGTGCTGCGCAAGTGCCCCACACAGCTGGCCTGGCCTCCACACTGGGCTGCTTCTCCTCGACATAAGAGGTTTAGCTGGTGAAGCACCTCAAGACTCAGCTGAAGTAAAGAAATGGGGTTTATACTTCTGTAATGTGAAGAAATTCCTTCGGAAACAGTTTACAGTATTATTTATTTTTGGTGAAGAAAGCAACTTAATGATAACTAATAATATGAAACACATACTCCACTAGAAGAAGAAGAAGGAGTAGAAGAAGAAAAATAACACACTATTTCCTAACATTGTAAGCAAATGGTAAATAAGTTTCCTTATATACACTAGTACCTACCATGAAGTGTTTGTGTTGAGGTGATGCTACCAGGCAGTTGATTATCCAGGAGAAGATTTCAGTGATGTCAGACACCACCACCTCGCACTCACTTTCACCTGTGATGTCGTTAATGCCAAGGTTGTCATCATGCAGAGACTTCTTCAAGGTGGAAAGAAGCGAGTCCACAAAGTGAGCTTTGTGAATGAGTGGAATGATCAGCTCAGTATTCTGGAAATATAATGTGGACATAAGGAATCTAGGGACTGTGTAATGATCAGATGTGCTGGCGAATGTGAACAGGTAAAATATGGTCCCTTTATCTAACAGCCTTCCACTTAATCTAGCTGCTGCTCCCATGACATTAGTATATGCAGCCACATTCTGTCCATCCTACTTTACAATTCCCTCAAAGACATGCAAACAAACAAATACAAGCATAAAACCTATGATAGAAACTGGAAAATAAATGAGATTATATAAGACCCAGCTATACTTCTACTACAATCAGTATCATGGTTTTCATATACTAACCTTGTGAAGGAGGTCTAGCATGACCATAAGGGAGTTGTGGCACAGAGCAATGTCTTGCGCCGAGTGTGGCAACAGAGCCATCAGTGGAATGAAGAGCACCACCTGGTAACATGATTCAGAGGCATTAGGAAAAGCTGATGAACAAAGTGTTTCCAATTCAGATGACACCACATATTGATTTTGAGTTGGAGATGACATTGCCTAACTGTGAGGTTTGTCTTTGCTATTCTGGGATGAAAATAAATGATCAAGATCTGAGTCATATTTCTGTAAAAAAAAAATAATAATAAGACACTTCTATTATGGTATTATAATATAAGTTAATATAAGTAAGACATTCCCATTATAACATAATAAAGTATTGTTATAAAAAAGTTGACCTCCTGTAATTTCAATAAGAAACAAGAAAGACATAATGAAGCATATCTTAAGGGGGGATGTTCACCTTAAACTTATCAATAACTTGATAGAATTTGAAATGCTTCATATGTAGCAAATGTATTAAAATCAAATGATACTACCAGATTTTGAAGAATTAGTGACCTACACAAGAAAGCCCTGAGTGAATAAATTTGCTCCCTTCTAAAAGTTCTGAACAAAAGCTACTAATAACATCTATCTTTCACCAAACCTAAACTGCACTGGGTAAAAGCTCAATACTTTCTTAATCACACACATACACACACACAGAAAATCTCACCTGATTTGGAAGAGCAAGGCTTGGGTCACTATCAATAGCATAGTCCTCAAAGGTAAAAGATCGTCCCAGAGCAAGGGAGAATGCAGCAGTAACAAGCTGTGTAGAGATCGTGCTGTGTTTGTGCAACTGCTGAGCCATCACTAATGGAACATTCTGACGCAGGTGCATGACCATGTCCTCTGGGGAGCACCTGTCTAGTATCACGGTAAACAGCTGTTGGCAATAAGAGTGAGGACCCATAGTTATTCATCAGCACTCTGGTTTGAAGTAAAAAGCATTTAAAATTCATTTTTTAACAACAAATGAAGACAATATATTCTTCACAGACAAGAGAAAATAAGAAAAAACAAAGAAAGGAACAGATACCTTGAAGACAGAACACCTGATAATGGGCTGAGGGTGGTTGCACATGATCAATACTTGATCCATGAATAAAGCCTCAGCCAACAGTGTCCTGGTGGTAGTGTCGGAAGAATACTTCAACACCATTTCCAACATTTCCAGCAACCCAACCACTACCTGTGTTAGGCATGAGTGGTCATCATTATCTATGCTTTCATCTTCCTCATCACTGTCATCTTCATCTGTGTCCATCACATCCTCAGTCCAACGAGTTGTCTTGCTCAGAATCCTATCGTCTGTTTCTGTTTCCTCACTTCTAGACAACTCGTCAGGGCTACTGTACTGGCTTTGCTCATCTGACGTCTCTGCCTCCTTCTCACTCTTCTCCTCACCCACTTCAACTTCTCTGTCCTTGGTTCTCACCTTCGTCGAGCAACTCCCGTCATCTACATCCTGTTCTTCTTCCTCCTTGGCAAGAGCAACTTCTCCCACTGGAATGACTGTTGAGAGCACTGTCTCAATCTGCCGTATTACCTGACCATCCACTTGATCCTCAACTTCTGGCATGGTCGCATCGCTGGCAGTCTCG
>NC_091576.1:32500-37500 GCF_042767895.1 Penaeus vannamei
TTTTCTTCTGTCTCTGTCTCTGTCTCTCCCTCTCCCTCTCTTCCTTCTCTCTCTCTCTCTCTTTCTCCTCTTTCCATTCTCTCTCTCTCTTTCTCCTCTTTCCCTTCCTTCTCTCTCTCTCTCCTCTTTCCCTTCCTTCTCTCTCTCTCTCTTCTTTCATTCCTTCTCTCTCTCGTAACTAAAGGTGCTGTCACACTACTTTTTCCGTCAATATTTTGACAATTTTCTGGAAATTTTGTCCATTTTTGAGCGAATTGTCGATTTTCCGGTCAGACGATAATGATCGTTTCCGTCTGAAAACCTTTCCGTCAACTTCTTTCAACCAAGCAAAGTCAAACCAAGAGCCATTATATTCGAGAATTTTTGTATTTATGTTAAATAAAATTGCCAAAAATTGACGGAAAAAGTGCTAGTGTGACAGCACCTTAAAACTGACCGAAGACGACACTGTGCATCAGGGGTCGGCAACCTTTTGAACATCGTGTGCCAGTTTATAATTAATGCCTTATTAATAACCTTGCGTGCCAGTTTTTTTTTCAGCACTGTATACCCAAGTGTATTTTCCTGCACATGCGTAACATACATGTATTATCTGTGTAGTATTTAGCATTCTTTGTGACAAAAAATACATATGTTTTATAATTTTCGATATATACTCACGATATATATATGGGGGCTAAGGGTATGACCATAATAATGAGACTCACTCTCACTCTCTCTCTCTCTCTCTCTCTCTCTCTCTCTCTCTCTCTCTCTCTCTCTCTCTCTCTCTCTCTCTCTCATATCATTTTGTTGTTAAACTTTTTTCTTGGTTCCTCTGAATCACATGCCACGTCTGGCACTCGTGCCAAAGGTTGCCGACCTCTGCCATACATATTACCTTACATACGCCAGAAATCCCATGACATGAAATATGACAGGCCACAATATTTTAAATCTCCCAAGAATACAAATCTATCCCTCTGCGATCCCTTCCAGATCCAGCTTTGGCAAGGAAAAAAAATAATAGAGACCTTATTAATTGGTGGCGCCACAAACTATTAATTTCGTTCCGGCGTATTCGCGCGCGCACGCAACGCCCCCCACCCCCCATCCCCCTTCTCCCCCTCCACGTACCAGCGAAAGGGGCAGGCTGTAGGCCACCGCACCCCGTTACATCCTCTTAACATATACATGAACATATTGGATGTGCGTTTGCCCGCGTGTCGTGTGTACAGGAGGCTCCCATGCCTGCGGTCCGCCGCGGCCGTGCGGTTCCGCTTTCCGTTTTCCCGAAGCAGGGGCGACACGCACAAATCATGTCGGCCGGATAACTTCCTTTCCTCCCCCCCACCCCCACCCCCCTCTCTCCCAAGCTTAACTGCGCGGGATCCCGTAATCCTTTGTTTCGTAGCATTCGTCAATAGTGCGCACGCATATGCGCATGCAGGAACACGTGCATACATGTATGTACACGCATGCGCCCCCCCCCCCCCACATACACACATGCCCACACAGCAGTAGTAGTTGGAGGGGGAAGGATAGGGATGTTCGGAAAGCGAATGGGGAAGGAGGAGGAGGAGGGAGGAGGAGGAGGAAGGAGAAGGGGGAGGAGGAGGAGGAGGAGGAGGAAGGAGACACAACGGCGCACGAAAAAGGAGGAAAAAAAACCAACAAACGCATGAACGCCAACCGAAACAAAAGAAGGAGCAGAAGCTATCGACACCGGAACGAGAATACCCCAAAAAGTCCAAATATCCGCCAAGCGAAGGCGGGCCCCACGAAACCGAACGCGAACACGCAAGTCCTCCATTACCGGCCGCCGATGACTCTCTCCCGACCGGCAGGAGGAAGAGCCGAAGACGCAGGTAACGAGATACTCGGTTACCTTTATTCTCTTCCGGCAGGCGAGGCGCCACCCGGACGGCGCGCTTACTTTCGCACTTCGCGCTCCATGAACCATCCCCGTTTTCTCCTTCTCCTCATGTCAACATTATCATTATTATTGTTATCATTATTGTTACCATTATCATGATGATCATTATCATCATTATTATTATCACCATTATCATCACTTATCATTATTGTTACCATTATCATTATGATCATCATTATTATTATTATCACCATTATCTTCACTTATCATTATTGTTACCATTATCATTATGATCATCATTATTATTATTATCACCATTATCTTCACTTATCATTATTGTTACCATTATCATTATGATCATTATTATTATTATTATCACCATTATCTTCACTTATCATTATTGTTACCATTATCATTATGATCATCATCATTATTATTATTATTATCACCATTATCATTATTGTTACCATTATCATTATGATCATCATCATTATTATTATTATCACCATTATCATTATTGTTACCATTATCATTATGATCATCATTATTATTATTATCACCATTATCTTCACTTATCATTATTGTTACCATTATCATTATGATCATCATCATTATTATTATTATTATCACCATTATCATCACTTATCATTATTGTTACCATTATCATTATGATCATCATTATTATTATTATCACCATTATCTTCACTTATCATTATTGTTACCATTATCATTATGATCATCATCATCATTATTATTATTATCACCATTATCATCACATCATTATTGTTACCATTATCATTATGATCATCATTATTATTATTATCACCATTATCATCACTTATCATTATTGTTACCATTATCATTATGATCATGATCATCATTATCATTATTATCACCATTATCTTCACTTATCATTATTGTTACCATTATCATTATGATCATCATCATTATTATTATCACCATTATCTTCACTTATCATTATTGTTACCATTATCATTATGATCATCATCATTATTATTACTATCACCATTATCATTATTGTTACCATAATCATTATGATCATCATTATTATTATTATTATCACCATTATCTTCTTATCATTATTGTTTCCATTATCATTATGATCATCATCATTATTATTATTATTATCACCATTATCTTCACTTATCATTATTGTTACCATTATCATTATGATCATCATCATTATTATTATTATTATCACCATTATCATTATTGTTACCATTATCATTATGATCATTATTATTATTATTATTATCACCATTATCTTCACTTATCATTATTGTTACCATTATCATTATGATCATCATCATTATTATTATTATTATCACCATTATCATCACTTATCATTATTGTTACCATTATCATTATGATCATCATCATTATTATTATTATTATCACCATTATCTTCACTTATCATTATTGTTACCATTATCATTATGATCATTATTATTATTATTATTATCACCATTATCTTCACTTATCATTATTGTTACCATTATCATTATGATCATCATTATTATTATTATTATCACCATTATCATTATTGTTACCATTATCATTATGATCATCATTATTATTATTATTATCACCATTATCTTCACTTATCATTATTGTTACCATTATCATTATGATCATCATTATTATTATTATTATCACCATTATCATTATTGTTACCATTATCATTATGATCATCATTATTATTATTATCACCATTATCATCACTTATCATTATTGTTACCATTATCATTATGATCATCATCATTATTATTATTATCACCATTATCTTCACTTATCATTATTGTTACCATTATCATTATGATCATCATTATTATTATTATTATCACCATTATCTTCACTTATCATTATTGTTACCATTATCATTATGATCATCATTATTATTATTATTATCACCATTATCTTCACTTATCATTATTGTTACCATTATCATTATGATCATCATCATTATTATTATTATTATCACCATTATCATTATTGTTACCATTATCATTATGATCATCATCATTATTATTATTATTATCACCATTATCTTCACTTATCATTATTGTTACCATTATCATTATGATCATCATCATTATTATTATTATCACCATTATCATCACATCATTATTGTTACCATTATCATTATGATCATCATCATTATCATTATCACCATTATCATCACTTATCATTATTGTTACCATTATCATTATGATCATCATTATTATTATCATCACCATTATCATCACTTATCATTATTGTTGACATTATCATTATGATCATCATCATTATCATTATTAGTACCATTTTTATTATGATCATAATCATCATTATCATTATTATCATAATTGTTATTATTATTATTACCATTATCATTATCATTATTATCATTATCATTATAATTACCATCATTATCATCATCATTATGATCTCTGTTATCATTATTGTCCATATCAATAAGTGACACAGGAAAACAAAAGAACAGGTTGGCGTTCCTTCTTTTAAGGCCAAAATAGGATTATAATGCTACAACATCACGTAAAAATGATCGCCCTAGTTTATTTATTCCTCATTATCCTCACCATCATTCGCATCGCCCTTACTGTTATTCTTCCTAATTCTATTTGCATTTTTCTTAGCCATTCAACGAGGTCAGAACAACAGGCTTACGGCACTGTTGCGGCACGTAATTTTTTTTTTTTTTTTTTGCTTTCCTTTAACCTGATCATTACCATTGTTATTATCATTTTCGTTCCAACTCTTTTTTTTCTATTTCTATTCCTTTAGTTTCTCATTCGATCAAAAACAACGCGCTAATGACACAGCAACGTCGCGCCAAAAAAGCTCACCCTAGTTTCTCATTTTCCGAATCATCATCCTCACTCACATTCTCACCGTCACAATTAATGACACCTGGCCATTCGGCTTGTCAAAAGTACCAGGCTCGTGACACTGCTAGTCACGCCGAGGGATCACGCAAGTCTGCCGAGATTAACATCATCATCATCACTTTATTTTTTCTCCCGAGGACAACAGGCTTGCGACACTGCCCCGTCATGCGGACCAGGAAAACGCGCCGCGACGCCAGAGCGAGAAACAAAAGGCCGATTTTCCGCGGCGAGGCAGG
>NC_091576.1:50000-52500 GCF_042767895.1 Penaeus vannamei
GAGAGAGAGGGAGAGGGAGAGAGAGGGAGGAGAGAGAGGGAGAAGGAGAAAGAGGGAAAAGGAGAGAGAAGGAGGAGATGAGAGGGAGAAGGAGAGAGGGAGAGGGAGAGATGGAGAGAGAGGGAGAGAGAGAGAGAGAGAGAGAGAGAGAGAGAGAGAGAGAGAGAGAGAGAGAGAGAGAGAGACAGAGAGAGAGAGAGAGAGAGAGAGGGAGAGAGAGAGAGAGAGAGAGAGAGAGAGAGAGAGAGAGAGAGAGAGAGAGAGAGAGAGAGAGAGAGAGAGAGAGAGAGAGAGAGAGAGGGGTGGGAGGGGTGGGGGTGGGGGGGAGCGGGAAGGGAAGACGGAAGGAGAGGATTGGGGGAGGGAGGATAGAGGAGAAAGGAGAACGGATAAAGGAGAGGGAAGCAAGGACAACGGATAGAAGAAGAGGAAGCAAGGAGTGAGGATAGAGAAAGGGGGAGAAAGGAGAGAGGATAGAGGAGAGGGAAGAAAGGAGAGAGGATAGAGGAGAGGGAAGAAAGGATAGAGGAGAGGGGAGAAAGGAGAAAATAAATAGAGAAAAAAAAGAGAGAAAAAATATGGAAAAGGATTTACAGAATCTCTATTGATTTTTTTTTCTTTTAAGGAATGTGATAAAAAACAAGACTCGATAAAAAAAACGAAGAAAGAAAATCAAAACAGAAAACGAAACCAGAGACAAACGAACGAACGAACGAACAAAACAGGAGTGAAAAAATATGAAAAAAGAAAAGAGAAAGAAAACCAAAACAGAAAACGAAACCAAAGACTAACGAACGAACGAACGAACGAACAAACCAAAAAGGAGTGAAAAAAAGGAAAAAAAGAAAAGAGAAAGAAAATCAAAACAGAAGACGAAACCAGAGACAAACGAACGAACGAACGAACAAACCAAAAAAGGAGTGAAAAAAAATAAAAGAGACAGAAAAAAACAAAACAGAAGACGAAACCAGAGACAAACGAACGAACGAACGAACAAACCAAAAAGGAGTGAAAAAAATAGAAAAAAGAAAAGAGAAAGAAAACCAAAACAGAAGACGAAACCAGAGACAAACGAAAGAACGAACGAACAAACCAAAAAGGAGTGAAAAAAATAGAAAAAAGAGAAAAACAAAACAAAACAGAAGAAACCAGAGACAAACGAACGAACGAACAAAACCAAAAAGGAGTGAAAAAAAGAAAAAAGAAAAGAGAAAAAAAAACCAAAACAGAAAACGAAACCAGAGACAAACGAACGAACGAACCAAAAAGGAGTGAAAAAAAAGGAAAAAAAGAAGAGAGAAAGAAAACCAAAACAAGACGAAACCAAAGACAAACGAATGAACGAACAAACCAAATGCGAGTGGAAAAAATAAGAAAAAAGAAAAGAGAAAGAAAAAAAAAAAAAAACAGAAGACGAAACCAGAGACAAACGAACGAACGAACCAAAAAGGAGTGAAAAAAAAGAGAAAAGAGAAAGAAAACGAAAACAGAAAACGAAACCAAAGACAAACGAACGAACGAACCAAAAAGGAGTGAAAAAAATAAGAAAAAAGAAAAGAAAAACCAAAACCAAAAACAGAAGACGAAACCAGAGACCAAACAAACAAACAAACGAACGAACGAACAAAACCAAAAGCGAGTGAAAAATAAAAGAAAAATAAAGAAAAATAAAGAGAAAAGGAAAAAAATCGGACCGACCAGGAAGACCCACCGCTGACGGGGTCTCGCTGATGCTCATTTGTTTTCTGCGGCGTCCGACCGGCAGCCGCCCGCGCCCGATGCGAGTTTCCGGGCGAGAATGGAAAGGGGGAGGGAAAGGGAAAGGGAAAGGGAAAGGGAGAGGGAGGGAAAGGGAGAGGGAGGGAAAGGGGGAGAGAAACGGGAGGGAGAGAAAGGGGGAGGAGGGAATGGGGAGGGAGAGAAAGGGGGGAGAGAAGGGGTAAGGGGGAGAGAAAGGGAAGGGGGAGAGGGAGAAAGGGGAGGGAGGGAAAGGGGGAAGGAGAGAAAGGGGGGAGGGAGAGAAAGGGTAAGGGGGAGAGAAAAGGGAGAGGGAGAGAAAAGGTAAGGGAAAGGGGGAGGGAGAGGAAAGGATAAGGGAAAGGGGAGGGGAGAATGAGGGAGGGAGAGAATGAGGGAAGGAAAGAGGTGAGAGAAAGGGGGAAGGAAATAGGGAGGGAGAGAAAGGGGGAAGGGGAGAGAGGGGGGGGGGGGAAGAGGCACGAAAGGGAGTGGGGGAAAAGAAGAGGAAGGAAAAGGAGGAGAGAGGGGAGGAGAGAGGGACGAGACGGGGAAAGGAGGGGAAGAGAGGGAGAGGGTGGGGGAAAGAAAAGGGAAGAAGGAGAAGTGAGGGGAAGAGTGGGAAAAAGAGGAAGGGGCGAAAAGAGAGGGGAATAGAGGAGGGAAAGAAATAGAAGGATGGGGGAAGACAGGGGAGAGAGAGAGAAAAGAAGAAAAAAAGGAGATGAAAGAAGGAAAGGAAAAGGGAGAAAGGGAGAGGAAG